>NW_028327760.1:0-98777 GCF_031878675.1 Megascapheus bottae | reverse complement strand
AGTTATGCTGTTTTCCTCCTAAGCTTCAGTATATGGAGCACACATCTACTTCTTTATCTCATTTCAAATATTTCTAGTGGTTTCTTTTTTATTGCATTTCTGAGAGCTTTAAGGGAATATGGACTTATTATATGTATTTATTGGTGGCTCTAGGGTCACTATTGCAGACAACTGGTCAGCATGCCCATGAGAGGACATGAGCAAGAAGGACTGCGAACAGAACACAGCAAAAAGGCATGAGAGGATAAAGGCAATGTGAAATACTGCCTCATAAACAAGCTTGTGCTTGATACTGGCTCATGATCCCATTCTGGAGGCCTCGAGCACTTAACCCAGAGCTTCTTCTCTTCCTCTTCCATCTCATAGATGTCTGTGCTCATGGGATACACACCGGGAACCAGGAGAGGAATCTATGAATACTTGACTAACTTTTCTCATGAGGAAAGGGAGATTTGTGTGAGGTCTCTGAACATTGGAACACAGATGATTCTTGTGACTCTGGGAGGAAAGTTTCCTGTTGATCTAAATGAGGAGACAGGATGCTGTGACCTGGGCCCCCACAAGTTATATGTGGAAAATTTTAATTCTCAGTGCAGCAGTATAGGTAGAGGGGGTCTAGGTGGAGGTGTTTGTGTCATTGTGTGCAGGCACAGAAAGGGACAGATGCTGTTCTCAAACCTTGCAGAACTGGATCCACTCTTACTCTCTATGGGGCTCTCCCTCTCATAGACTCTGTGGGAAAGGCAGGTGAGACTACCCCTCAATTCCCTTATTGCATGCACATTCTGCACCATGAGCTGAAGTAGCTGCATGGGTCCCTTCCTGTGTCATAGTCTCAGAATTCCCATCTTCTGAGCTATGAGCTGAAATGAACTTCCTTTCCTTTTTTATAGCCAGTTTCAGTCATTTTTTTAGAGTAGGCATAAAACAAAGAAAAGTAGACTTCAAAGAAAGGGAAAGGGGCATTGAAAGGAGGGATGCAAAGAGGCTACATACAGATTCTGATTCTCAGTTTTACCTCTGATTGGCTAGCTTACCTCTGGTTTGTTAGCTAATTGGAGCTAAAACTGGTTGAGAACGTATCCCTCCATGTGGTTTGACTTCAAGCCCCCAAGTTTGGCCTATGAGCCAGCTCTGAGCTGCTCATGCCTGCAGTCCTAGATTTGTGTGCCCAGAGAAGGGTCCATTGACAGACCATTCACATTCCCTAAGAAAGTCTTCTCAAAAACTACCAAGCTCTTCACCTCAGTACTTCAAAATATCTCCTGATTCTGTAAATTCTCCATTCGGGAGAAAAAAAACATGGTTTATTGAAAAGTTCAATATTTCTAAAGGTCTTATTGAAAATGTACAAATTAAGAACTTGCATGTTGTGCTTGATTAGGGGCCATCCCAATCTTCCCTGTGTTATTCTGATTTTACTTGTCTGTGTTGGTAAGGCCAGCACATGAAATGTCTTTTGTATGATGAAGGATTAGCATTGAGCCAGTTGTGGAAGCTCAAGCCCATCATCTTAGCTATTTAGGTGACAGATATGGGAGAAATTCCTGTTCATTCCTGCTTGAGGCCAGATTGGGCAAAAAGTTTGATGGACCATCATCCTGACCAATGAAAGGCTGTGGTGCTGTGCACCTGCTATTCCAGCAATGGGGAAAGCACATGTAGGAAAACTACAGTCTAGGTAAGTCTGGACATAAAGGGAAAATCTACCTTGAAAATATCAATGCAAAAAAGGGGCTGGACGCTTAAGTGGTAGAGCACCTGCCCAGCAAGTGAGAGGCTCTGAGTTCAAACCCCGGTACTAAATACATAAGCAACTCTGATTCATTGAAAGCTGATCTTTATCTTTATTAGCCCCAAGAAATGAAACGTCCCCTATAATCGCTGCATCTCAACCCACAAGTATGTATAAACTGTCGTCCTCCAGATTCCTTCTATTTTCTGAAATGCCTCTGGCATGTAGAACTATTTCGCAGGTCAGACTGAGGGCACTTTACTGACAGACTGCTTTTATTTTAGAACCCAGAGAATGAGCATTACACTGGCATCTTTGTTGAGATGACCTTCACATCAGATAGCGGGTAAGACTGCATTGCAACAGTGAGATGATGAATGGTCTACTTCTGAGTTAGCATCAGAGCCGCTTAATACAAATTCTATTTGCTTAGAGATACCAGAATCAATAGCCTTCCACAGGTATTACTTTTAACTCTGAGACCTCTGGACATGCCATGGCCACTTGCTAGACATAGCATTGAGTCACAGACTATGATTTTTTGGTGGTACCGGGGTTTAAACTTAGTTCCTCAAGCTTGTTAAGCTGGTGCTCTACCACTTGAGCCATGCCACCAGCTCTGCTTTATGTTGGTTGTTATTTGTTTAATGTTTTATATTTTTTATTATTTTAAGTAGCGTTACAAAGAGGTTTCAGTTCCACCTATCAGGTTAAAAATACAATGCATCTTAATATCAGCCTTTCCATCTTCTGTCTCTTCTTTCTTCCAATCCCACTATCCCAGTTACCTGTGTCCATTTTCACATATTATGATTGATATTTGTCCGTCCTTCTCCACCTTTGAGTACCCTCTCCTTCCTTGACCTCCACTCTCTTCCTGATATGCTTCAGCTTCCTAAACCATAAATTAAATGTTTGAAGGAGTTATATCACTTTTTTCTGGTTATTTTAGAGCTAGGGTCTCACAGACCTTTCTGGCCAGGCTGGCTTTGTATTACGATCCTTCAGATTTCAGCCTCCCAAGTAGGTAAGATTGTAGGTGTAATCTCCATGAACCTGAACTGAGTCAGAATTTTATATTGGTCTTTGAGACAGAAATCTATAGAACCTGAAAAGGTTCAGATGTAACACTGGAAATAATCAACATTATCGAGCAGTTGTTTTGTAGCCAAATGTCCCTGTAACATTTAAAATGATCAATTATTAGAAGCTTAGACAAGTATTAAAACTTTCCCATTCAGTAGTGCAAATCCTTCATTTTAGTATTCTGACAGGAAGCCATAGGGAAAGAAAAGGGAACTGTAGATAATGATAGAAAATGATGAAAGACAACATGACAGATAATGTACAGCCCAGCCTTGGCTTCTTCTTCCTATTGGAAGACTCTTATTCAAAAAGGCATTTTGTCTTCCCATAATGCCTTGGTTCCTACTCAAAATCCTATGTTAGTATTAAGGTAATGCCTTATAAGTGATGGGACATGACTGATCAAATCCACTTGTGATCATGTACGTGAGCATTGACCAATCAGACTTACTTCTGAAATAATGCTCAGGTTTAGAGACCAATGAGAGACCAGGGCCTCCTGTAGGTCCTCACTGGCTGATAAAACAGGAAGGCTAAGGATATCAATGTATGGGAATCAATGCACCATCTATCTGGCAAATATCATGTAACCCTTCTACTAATTACAATAAAAATATATAAAAAAAACAGGAAGGCTATATCCCTAAAGGATTCCATTGGATTCCAGACTCTGAGACCCCGCTAGAGAGAGTCTGACCTCTGCTCCTATTTTCAATAAACCTCTGCTTTACTACACTTCACTATTCCTCTGACTCTTAATTCTTTACCTGGCAAAGAAAGGTGCCTGCACACCTAGATGGCATCAAGCATGTTCTGCTGTCTGACCTAAGCACCATGTGAAATTCGCTCTCACCCTATCAGGTTTAAGTAAAACAATGTGAGCAGGTATTGCCCCATGGTCACACATCAGGAATGCTCCAACAGGCCCTAGAATATCTGTGGATTTGAACTCTTTTCCAGTGGATAAACTTCGGGCTCCTCATTTTGCCACAGTGTCTGGTTAGGCATTGAGTGAAGGAAATGTGGAATGAAGGAAAAGTTAATAAGAAACTTGCTGAGCACAATTAAATCTATATAATGAATATGATTTACATCATGATGAAATTAAACTAATTGCTTCCAAATAAATCTAATTTAACAAGGCCAAAGACTTCAGATTATTTATAAGGCAGCATGTTCCTGAGACTGACTTCCAAAATACTCCTATGTGATTCTAAGACTTAACGCTGCTAAGACAGGTGTTATCTATGACATAAAATTCACTTATGTACAAGGACAAGAAGTATAATGAAAAGAATTTTTGGTCAAATGTGGTGATTGAACTATGGGCCTGGGTGCTGTCCCTGAACTCTTCAACTCAACGCTAGCACTCTACCACTTTAGCCACAGCACGATTTCCAGTTTTCCAGTGGTTTATTGGAGATAAAAGTCTCACAAACTGGGCCAGGAGTTTGGCCTAGTGGTAGAGTGGTTGCCTAGCATGCACGAAGACCCAGGTTCGATTCCTCGGTACCACATACATAGAAAAAAGCCTTAAATGGTGCTGATGCTCAAGTGGTAGAGCTCTAGCCTTGAGAAAGTCCAAGGACAGTGCTCAGGCCCTGAGCTCAAGCCCAGGCCTGGCAAAAAAAAAGTCTCATAGACTTTTATGTCCAGGCTGGCTTTGAACTGTCATCCTCATATCTCAGCCACCTGAGTAGCTAGGATTACAGGTGTAAGCCACTAGCACCCAGCTCTAATGAAAAGATTTAAATACAGTTTTAGTGACAAGTTTTGTGTGTTTGTACATGCCAGTCTTGGAGCTTGAATTCAGGGCCTTGTTGGCATCCCTGAGCTTTTGTACTAGTGCTCTGTCACCTGAACCACACCTCTACTTATAATTAATTGGTGATAAGAATTTCATACACTGGGGGCCAGGAGTTTGGCCTAGTGGTGGAGTGCTTGCCTAGCATGCACGAAGCCCCTGGTTCGATTCCTTGGTACCCCACATACATAGCAAAAAGCCGGAAGTGGTGCTGAGGCTCAAGTGGTAGAGTGCTAGCCTTGAGAAAATCCAAGGACAGTGCTCAAGCCCTGAGCTCAAGCCCAGGACTGGCAAAAAAAAAAGAATTTCATAGACTTTCCTGGCTAGCTGTGACCCTCAGATCTCGGCCTCTGAGTAGCTAGAATTACAGGTGTGAGTCACTTGTGCCTGGCCTTCTACTAGGTTTTGTATGTAGCTCAAACTACCTACTTCTGCTTCCCACGCAGCAGGGATTACAGGCAAGAAACACTACACTCACACGCCAAAGCATGATGGGTTATGCGGTGGCTGCCACATTCACACTCAAGTGTCGAAACACCTGCTCATTCACTCCCAGCTCTACCTTGCTTGAATTCAAGTCAGCAGCCTCTTTATTCCTCTTCATTCTGAAATCCCCTCTGGAGAGCTAGTGGGCTTTCCCTTTGGATCTTCTTCTAGCTTAAGGTGAATGGATAAAATCTAGGACAATGGTATTCCTGCTTCTCCATTAGCAATACGGAAACGAATCTTGGAACTTTGGATAGCAATGCAAGGTAGTAAAGTGAAAGGTCATAATGGCTAGCAGTTGAGGTTTCAAGGTTAGACAGAAGCAATCAGAGAGTCTTATTCTCTTCCAATGCAGACAAGCTCGACTTCTCTCAGAAGACTGCTTATCCAGAGAAAGACTCTTTTGTTGCAGTTGAGAAATGATGGCAAAGCATAGACTTAAACATTAATTCCAGCTTATAACTTTCCCTTGGGGCTAGGGGAGCTCGCTGGCCTTATCTGCCCATTCATAAAGGAGAAATTTTCCCTGGGGCGAATAAAAAATGCATATAGATGAAAGGATGGATGGATGACAGACAGACGGATGGATTGATAGAGGAAAGGATAATAGATGGATAATACTTTACAATCACCCCCATTGTATACTTGTGGGCAGTTATTTTGTTAACTCCTTTCTCTAAACTCTTCATCCCCTATTGTTCAGTTGAAGGGACTTTCACGCTATTATAATATAAAAGTAAAATATTTGACTTCTCTACATATTATTCCATCAGAAATAAGAGCACCAAGATCAATCTATTTAGGAAAAAAATACTTCACTAGAGAGTAGCTTGTCTCATTGAATCTAAGACATATTTTTCACATTACCCCAAAGCCATGAAATGCCTTGGGTTTGGTGAAACCTGCTGTGTCATCAAATTTATTCCCACCAAAATTTGTTATTCTAGGAAGACGATTGAATTATTTGGATAGGTCTTAAACTTCTATTAATACTATAAAAAACTAGTACTCAGAAAATTACCGAATGGCTTCAAAAGGGCATATAGATCTTTGTGGGTGATTATTTTTGTATTCTCAGGAATCCTGTGGATTTTAGATCATTTCTATGAGATATTTTTTAGGTCCAGTGCAACCAACTCTCTGTAAATATAGATTGAAAATATTCAAATAAAAGATTCCATCAGCACTAAACCTCTAGAGGAATTTTCCTGTCCTTATTCCTTAACAGTGTAGTATCAGAACTACCTAGATAGTATTTATATCATTAGATACTATTTACAAATCTAGAAAGGATTTAAGTATCCAAAAGAATGTACATGGGTTATATAAAATATTTTGTTTTATGTAAGCATCTATGGATTTTGGATTCCATGGGGCATGTGTATCTTTGAACCAATCTACTTCCCTTTTTGAATGATGACTTTACAATCACAAGGAAGGTTTCTGGGTGCTCATGGATCACCCTTGTAACCTGAGCTACTTACAAGGCTGAGATCCAGAAGATCTGAGCCAAAATGGAGCTATCTATGACAGACGGGCTGAAGCTGGAGCCCTTCTGCACACTAAGTCAGCATTCTACCAACAGAGAACAGAAATCATTGAAAGATCCAAGAGCTTCGCCATTTATGAATCTTTTTTTTTCCAGTACCAGTTTGAACTGAGGGCCTTAAGCTCTCATTCAGCTTGTTTGCTTAGCTGGCCCTCTGTCACTTGAGCTATGCCTGCAGCCCAAATTTTTGCTGGTTGTTTTGATGAGTCATTCCGACTTTTCCACCTGGGCTAGCTTTGAACCACAACCCTCCTGGGATTGCAGGCAGGAGACACTGGAAAGACTAGATCCTGGCTCTGTATAAAAGCCCAATGTTTGAAAAAATTCAATTGATACATTTTTATTCACATAGGAGCAATGATTTGTTTTAGTGATTGCTTTATGGAACGTGTTAGCTAATTGTATTCTCTGTTTTTTACAGGTATCACCTCATGCTATTATCACAAGAATGCTAGGATTCACACTATTCTTGTTTCTTTGGTTAGGAAGATAAATCAGAGAAAATCCTTTACCTCTGGTCACAGAGCTCACAGTTTTGAAGCCAGGCCTTCTGAGCCAGATAGTTTCTTAGGCCTATGGCTCATACATACCATACCCTGATGCACTATGTATTACAGTTGACTTGAAAAGAGAAAGAGACAGAATAAAGACTTATTTCTCATCTGTTGTATGAAATATAATCTCAACATTCATATTAAAAAGTAACAGACAACTGTATTACATAGAGCCAGGGCAAAGAAGAAAAATAAGCCAAGATATTAATAGATTAAACCACAAAGACAAGCACTGGAAACATCTCAAATAATAACTAGCATTTAAATTCAGATCAAGGATATTTAGCTCAATATAAACATGTCTGAAAATGAATGGAAGGTTTCCAGCCTTTGTCAAAAGCTCAATGTCAGCTGTATGTCAGTGGCATCCTTGTATCCAGAAGACTAAGATCCTAGTTTGAAGCTAGCTTGGGCTATGAAATATGGATCTCCAATTAACCAACAAAAAGCCAGAAATGGAGCGAAGTCCCAGGTTTGTACGTACATACACATACATACACGTGCACGCACACACAAAGTATGATGTCACTGCCCCACTAATTATGCAAATTCTGGTGTTAATAATTAAATAGTTGAGTCACATGTGGGAAACATTATATTCCCATTTATGATTAGATTTAGAGAGAACCTGGTTGAAATCCAGAGTAAGGATTTTTGTGTGTATTTTTGTAATCAAATTTCTGAGAGAAATACTCTGAAATCACTTAAAAATACTATTTAATCATTATTTGGCCACGTGTTAGGGAAAATCTCCATCTCTCTCCAAGTTCAGAAAGAAGCACCCTGAGTGTTGATATAACCCCAGCAATAATATTCTTAGAGAGTCCCAGAGGCCTGCTGTAAAACAGTTTTTAGAAATGAAGTTAAGAGGGGGAAAACAAGATGAGGAGTGGGGGTGGGGGGGAGGGAAATGGGGACCAAGACATGAGAAAGGGTATCAATGTATGTGAAGTAATGCACCTTCTATCTGGCAAATATAATGTAACCCTTCTATTAATTACAATAAAATATATGAAAAAAAGAAATGAAGTTAATAACTACTCTGTTGAGGAAGGCATGCCATGAGTAGTAAGTTACGTTCAGATGGAAATAGTCAAGTGAACAGATTAAAACACGAAAAGAGCCACAGTAGAACCTGCATTGGCCCACAAAACCAGCTCAGCCTTGGCTGCCAGCTCTGCCACCATAGCTCCAATTTCTCATTGAGACAGCCAAACATCCACCTGTTCAGCAGCTCAGTGGTATGAGCAAACGCAAGCACTGTGTCCTTCAAACAGCAGGAAGCAGCAGTGAGCTGTGGTGCTCTGGAAGCTAGCTTTCTTTGGAACATTTCAGGAGGCAAAAAATAAAGGGTACAGTAGCAATGATTTTCAAAGTAATCCCAGGTTTTATGCTCTTTGGATACTAGAGAGAATGATTTAATTTTTAACCTATTGTCCTTTTCATTTTAAATTAAAAAAAAGTATGCCATCCCTGGGCTTGAACTCAGGATCTAAGTGTGTCCCTAAACTCCTTTGCACAAGTCTAGCAGTCTACCACTTAATCCATAGCTACAATTTGTGGGGCTTTTTATTGTAATTGGAAATAAAAGTCTTACAGAGCTTCCTTCTCATGTTTGGCTCGGAACCATGATCTTCACGGTTATCATGAAGATGTATTCATGATAACTTCATATATTGGCCTCGAAGTCACTAGAATTACAGTTCCCAACTTTTATTGTCCTTTTAAAAGCTGGAGGCTATGTGAGGGGATAATAAATACTAAACACTGAAAAGAAGGTCTTTGTATAACTACCTAAAACTTTCAAAAAGAAATAACAAAAACCCCATAAGAGGTATCTTAGTAGATGCTCTTCTCATGTGATCAGACTTGGCTTTTAAGGTGATGAGCTCAGATTTGGGGACCATTGCCCAAATGGAAATAGTAAAATAAATGTCATCTTAGGCCCTGTATCTTTCCTCATCCTGCTGGAAAAGCCATTGTTTCTATCCAACACAATTCCCTAGAGCCCATTCTCTTCTGTGCCTTACCCTGTGAAGTATTGCTCTTATGAGATATCCTTAAGGAAAAAGAAAATTACATTCCTGTTTTACAAGCAATACAGTTAAGAATAATGGAATATATCTCCAGATTAGGCCCACACTTAACATATAGCATTATTCACCTATCTTGGATCTGCCCTCACCTACCTTTGACTCTGGGCAGAGGTGGGTGTAGAGATTGGTAGAAAATTCTGGCAACTGAATGGATCTGAGATGTAAAATAATGATTCCAGAAACCACAAATATTCTTACTGCTGGTGACTTTTAGGCATATTTTTACAAAAGACATTAGGAATACTAGAGGAATTGAATAAAGTTTTCAACAAAATGTTCAATTAGTCTGCAGATCAAAAACTAGCATTTCTGGGGCAGGGAGTTTTGCCTAGTGGTAGAGTGCTTGCCTTGCATGCACGAAGACCCGTGTTCAATTCCTCCAGTACCATATACATAGAAAAAAGCCAGAAGTGGTGCTGAAGCTCAAGTGGTAGAGCTCTAGCCTTGAGAAAGTCCAAGGACAGTGCTCAGGCCCTGAACTCAAGCCCAGGACTGGAAAAACAAAAACAAAAACAAAACAAAAAAAACACCTAGAATTTCTAAATGAATCCCATTTGCTTAGAATTTTAATTTTTTTCTACATTTCATTCATCATCTAGTGATAAAACCCAGTCATCTCCTAGGGGCCCTCCCTAACCTGCCTATGGGAATGGATTTCCCATCAGGTAAGTGGGTATGCTCATGTATTTGGGAGAGAAAGAAAGGTGCTCTCATCAGTTAGGTCTGGGAAAAGAGAATAAATAAAAGCAACAATATACCTTGATTTTACCTGAAAATGAAAGCACTAACAGGACAGATCGAAGGTTTGAAGACAGAGTAATGGAAGACTGATCGAAATTTACACCCACCAACCCTTCCTAAATTGCTTCTTATGTCCTTTGTGGTAATTACAATATTAAGACAATCCCATTACCTGGACACTGTTTATTTGACAAAGGAGGATATGAGACCTAGCCTGAGTCTTTTTTTGGAGGGAAAATTCATCCAAGTCAGTCTCTCCTAAGGGCTTTTACTTCTATGAATGTAGAGGTGAAGTGTACCAGGAAGCAGACAGAGAGGACCAGACCATGGAGAGGATAAAGAAATCCAGATGCAGCTGAAGGTAGAGAGCAGAAAGAGTACATTCTGATGTCAGTACTGTCTGCCCTCCGTTAACCCTACAATCCAATTACAATCTTGTCTTGTTCTCCAACATCCTCATGCAATCCCTATAGGCTCTGTTTTATAGGGTCTGAGTTGTTTAATGAGGGAATGTGTTCTGAGAGACACAACATCACCAAAAAGGTGATGCTATCACTAGCACTGTCCTCTCACAGGGCTTTAACTGTGTCTATTCTGCTGTTGGCAAAAAAAAAAGCTTATGTGGTGCACGACCTAACCTAATTTGAAAACCAGAGTCTCAATTGATGCTTACACTTAAACAAATACAGCCACATGGCCTTCCTTATTTTCACAGACACTTTTAATCTGGAAAATCTAGAGCAGCTCTGTCTGGATATGTAAACTCCTGGCTGGCGGAGAAATCAATGTATCCACTTGAACTTGTTGCAGGTGGTGCTTGCTTTCCTTTTGTCTTTCATTTTTACTAAGTAATCACACTGGAGAAAGATGAAATAGAAGAGTCCCACATGGGGAAGAAAATTTATTTCAAATTGTCATAAGGAATTAGAGAGAGAACAGTTGTGACAGACAGCCCTCCCACCTGAAGCCCGATGAGGGAGAGAAGGAGTTAAATCTACAAAGGAAGCGCATGCTCTCCTACCTCTCCAATAAAGCTGAACCCGAGAATCTTTAAAATTTGTGATTTTTGGCCAAAGGGTCTCTTGGACCTGATAAGTAGGAATTTTTTTCAAAATGAGCACATTAGCCAAGAAAGGAGCATTTAAAACCTTTCATTTCTAAAGGTGCTGGTGGCTCATACTTGTAATCCTAGCTACTCAGGAGACTGAGAACTGAGAGCCATGCTTGAAAGACAACCAGGCAGGAAAGTCTGTGATAGTCTTTGGGTTTTTTTTGTTTTTCTTGCCAATCCTGGGGCTTGAACACAGAGCCTGAACACTGTCCTTGAACTTTCTCAAGGCTAGAGCTCTACCACTTGAGCCACAACAACACTTCCAGTTTATTCTATTTATGTGGTACCGAGGAATCAAATCCAGGACTTTGTGTATACTAGGCAAGCACTCTACCACTAGGCTAAACTCTGGCCCCAAGTCTGTGATATTCGTATTACTAATTAACAACCAAAAAGCAGGAGATGGAACTGTGGCTCAATGCTACAGTGCTGGCATTGAATTAAAAAAACCTAAGAGAGGGCCGAGAGTTTGGCCTCGTGGTAGAGTGCTTGCCTAGCATGCACAAAGACACAGGTTTGATTCCTCCATACCACATGGATAGAAAAAAGCCAGAAACAGTTCTGTGGCTCAAGTGGTAGAGTTCTAGCCTTGAGAAAGTCCAAGGACAGTGCTCAGACCCCGGACTGGCACAAAAAATAAAATAAGGCCTACATTTTTGAAGACAAATAAGAAACCAGAAGGAAACGGTTGTAAAGAACAACAAATCACAGAGTGCCACAGATTTCCATGCAAAAGGAATTGGTAACACATATGTGATTCAACTGGCTATCCAGATCAGTCTGCTTAGAGAGCCCTATACTCCATGACAGAAATAAAGAATGACAAAGACTGTGTGTAACAACAGTGACTGCCAGGAAATGGTGTGGTAGTAACACAAATCTAAAGAGTTCACTGAACCTTGTTCATTTCTAGTACACTCTGTTGAGGACTGACTATGTATGATTTTCTAGAGATAAAGACAAAGGAGTGAAGAAAACAGGTAGATGCAAATCCTAATATTGTCAGTTAGGGCCTGAAACACTTAGACGACATTCTAGGAAAAGCTATTCGAAGGCTCTTGGGAACCTTGGAAGGAGAAGATACAGCCTAACATTGAGTGATTAGGTGTGTGAGAGCCCGTGGAAAGAACCTGAAGGATGAGGAGGAGTCACCCAGGGGCTACATGAGAAGAAAGCATCATGAACATAGAAAGCCACTTTCTCAAAACCTCACGAAGGAGGCAGGCATGGCCAAAGCAGAATGGGTAGTGTAAGAAATATATATATATATATATATATATATATATATATATATATATATATATATATGTGTGTGTGTGTGTGTGTGTGTGTGTGTGTGTGTGTGTGTGTGTGTGTGCGTTTGTAGGTGTGGTGTCATAGAGAAACATGCTTGTGTAGGATGTATAGGATGCACGTGTATATTGCATATGAGTATGCTGATGTGAGCTATGTGTGTTGTGGGTGATATAGGGTGGCAGGAGTGGAAGTGTGCATGAGTGTGTATGTGTGTATGGTTATGTGTGTGAAAAAGAGCTATGTAGTCCTTGCTTACCTGATCCTCAGAATCTAATGCATGCTGTATCTGCAGTAGTGCAGAGATCAGGAGTGCAGGAACTCCAAAAAGCCACAAGCCTTGTGGCTTTAATTGGCCTGAGTGATGTGTCACATTCAGCCATATTACAGTACCTATAAGCTTGTTACTAGCCATCATCGTGTATGGATCCTCAGTATGAATACACGAACATGTCTGGTTTGCATTTTGCAGAGGATTCTTAACATTTTACAGATGAGAACTTGGAAAACCGTGGAGAGGTGCTGACATAATTTACCGTAGTTCACAGTGGCTCTGTGCGGGAGGAATGCAGACTTGGTCTTGATCCTTTTAAGCAATCTCATCTCTCCACTGTGCTGCTGCCAAAGTGCTGCAAGAAGAGAGAATGCTACAAAGAGAAGACACCACACTCCTAGTTGTATCAAGTAGATGGCAGTGATGAGAGGCCCTCCCTGCACGCCAGCAGCATGTTTCAGGATGGTTTAGGGGTGTTCTGAGACAAAACTAGCTGTGACATCCTACCTTAGGATATGATGCTAAGCAAGGTTCACATTAGCAATCTTTGATCCTAGTAGCTAAAGATGTGATGGTATTTCCACGTGATGTTATTCTATAATGAAGGACTCACTCTTTATGCGTTCTAGTCTCCTCTGTCTTGCTTTCCCTCCAACTGCTCACCCTTCATGAAATCCAAGAATTACATCATTTCTATGAAAGCTTATAGTGACAGCAGGCAGAGGAAACAATGCTCAAAATGTCTATTTCATTCTTGAATGGCTCTCAGGAATCATGTGGTAAGATACTTAACCATTGGCTAAAATATGCTTTAAGGCTCATCTAATTTGTTGTTGTTTGGTCAGTTGTGGGCTTGAATTCAGGGCCTAGGGGCTATCCCTGAGCCTTTTTGAGCTCAAGGAAGTGCTCTACGCTTGAATACAGTGCCTATTCTCGTTTTTGAGTGGTTACTTGGAGATAAGAGTCTCACAGGGACTTTTCTATCCAGGCTGGCTTTGAACTGCAATCATCTGATCTCAGCCTTTTGAGTAGCTAGGATTACCGGCATGAGCCATCAGTGCCAAGCTTTTTAGGTTCATCTTTATTCATATTTCTCCTATACTCTTCCATGAGTACTGTTCTCTGCGCCCACTCCTGAATATACACACACACACATGTATATACCTTCGTGAATACACAGATGTACAAACTCCTTTTGAGTGTTCAACCTCAGTGACAACTGAAGGTCAGTGCAGTTCTTTGGGATTCCTGCTTTAGAAAATAGAGAAACAGCTGGTCACTAGTGGCTCATGCCTGCAATCCTAGCCACTTGGGAGGCTGAGATCTGAAGATTTCTCTTTGAAGTTAGCCTGGACAAGAAAGTTTGTAGGACTTTTATCTCCAAGTAGCCACCAGAGGTGAAAGCATGGCTCAACTGGTAAAGCACCAGCCTACAGCAAGAAAAGCTAAAGGACAGTGCTTAGACTTGGAGTACAAGCCCAGCACACACACACACACACACACACACACACACACACACACACACACACACACGCACGCACGCGCACACACACACACACACACACACACACACACGCACACACACCACACACAAGAAAGAGAGAAATATTAATAAAAATATATTTTAGAAAATCTCTAGGCTCAGTATATGTTCTGAATTAGCCACTATTGAAGATTGACCTGGAGCATATAACTAACTTATTGTCTATGAGCTTCACTTTTCTCCTGTTAAGTTTGAGTGTTGGATTAAGTATAGTTTAATTTCCTTTCCAGATTTTTGGAGTTCACATAAGCAAAACAAACTCCCTCACCCTAGGGCATGAAAGAATATTTATCTGGTGAATATGAAGCTGGAGTATTCTTGCTTTGTTCTCCAACAGCTGAAGATAATTAATAATATTTTTAAAGAAACGTCTGCAGCCCAGCTTTGGAGAGGAGACACACTATGCATGGTGTTTGCATGAACCTTGCAAGATTTATTTCTGTGGATTTACAGGCAGCTAGTTGGATTACCGGAAACAATCTCAAGGATGGGATTGAAGCTGCACTTACAGAGGCGAAAACCTATTGGGGATGGAATAACATACATTTATCACAAAGGATTGGAGCCATCCAGTTAGTTGTGTTGTAGTAAAACTAGGAGCAGGGTGACACACCTGTCACGTTAAAGGTCAAATCTGCACTTGAATTTTTACCAAAACTAGAAAAATTACTTTGTACGCATGTTGCTGAAACATAGTTAGCTTTACCCATTTCTTCTTGGGGGTAAATTCATTTTCATTACCTCCACGGGGAGGGGTTATTAAACATGTTGATTTCAATGAGAAAAGAGGAGCAAATGAAAGTTTATTCTTTGCTTCTACAATCGTTTTCGGGCATTAACTTTTAGACACGGGATATTGGTGAGTGAATTAACCCAGGAGACTTCTAAGCTGTGTGATTCAAGCATTTTATGGAAAGTATTAAATGTTCCTTCAATATGCAGATCTCTATTCTATTTGCTATTTCATGCACTTAATAGTTCCCTCCACATTATGGAAGAAGTATGTGTATGTGTGCTTTTGCTATGGTGTGACTGAGTCTTGCTAAAATGCACATTGATACTGAACCCTTGATGTATTAATGCTACGAGATGAGGTCTCAGGGGAAGCGCCTAGGTCATAAAGGCTTCACTCGCATGAATAGGCTTAGTGAACTTATAAGAGAAGTTTCAAGGCTATCTAGATCTTTATCTCCTCTTCCCAGTGAGGGTACAGTACACAGATCATATTGGCTGAGACACAAATTCTGATAGCAGTGTGGCTTGGGCTTTCTATCTTCTATCTTCTTGACATAGCAAATTAATTATTGTAAGCCACTACTTACTATTTTTTTCCATTTTATTTTTTATTATCGAGGTAATATATAGAGGGGTTACAGTTACTTTCGCCAGATAGTAGGTGCATTACTTCTCACACATTGATACCCCTTCTTATGTTTTTGTCCCCATTTCCCTGCCCCCACCCCTTCCCAATCATCTTGTTTTCCTCCCTTCCTTTTCCTATTTCAAATAAACAAGTAAACATACATACAATATACCAAGTAACAAAGTAACAATATGAGATTAACCAAAGGGCAACAAAGGAGAAGAGAATAACATAGTACATTAAGAACAACAATCACTCAAGATAAAGCTCTTGATTCCATATCCTAGAGATCCTTTCATTTAGTTTCATCCTATATGACCTTATGTATCTAGGTTTTGAGCTATTGTAATCCACTGCTAGGAGAGTCCTAGATGTGTACAAATTATTACAAATGAGGGAAACCATTGAGCCTCTTTTCCTTTGGGTCTGGCTTACTTCACTTAATATGATTTTTTCCAAGTCTTTCTATTTCCTTACAAACAGGGCAATGTCATTCTTTCTGCTGGCAGCATAGAATTCCATTGCATCACAAGATATTAAAAGCATTGTTTTCCTGTATTTAAATATTTTGCCAGTCCTGGGCCTCGAATTTAGGGCCTGAGCACTGTCCTTGGGCTTTCTTAAGGCTAGAGCTCTACGACATGAGCCACAGCACCATTTCCAGCTTTTTTCTATGCCACTACTTAATGTTACCATAGCTCCACCTGAAATGACTTAGTCACTGTTTTATCACAAACCCTAATATATAACTTAAACAGCAGATTCAAACATCAAATCTCCTATTTGTCATTTCAAATCCTTCCAAGCCTGTTCCTCTAAAATCTTTCTCCATCTTATGAACTCCTTAGAAAGCCAACTGGTCAAAGTCTAAAACTTGGACTCTCTCTCCCACAGCAGATACGCCATCCAGCCCCAGATCCATTCTTCTCTATATAACTTAGAAATAGCCAAACATAATCCTTTCTTATGACTTCCAAGTCAATGTAGCTTTATGGGCTGTGGAATTTGATTCTTAACGGACCATGTTGCATCCTGAAGATGAGCGTTCATGCTTTATGAAAGTGATTCATGGCCTTGCTCAGATCCCACGAAACCCATGCTCAAACCCTGCCATGGCGTCCAGAGAGCAGAGGGAAATCAAGAGTCTCCCGAGAGTCCTTCAAGGGATCATAAAAAATACAGGGATCCAAACCACATATATATGTCTATAGGTGGCATAAATAGTTATATTTTTGAAATATAAGCATAAAATATTTAATGTAGAGCCTTATAGTGTCTTTATTTGGAATTTCAGAAGTTATGCAAAATTATATGAACTATAACACAATGATAAGTGGAAAGTCCCTCCCCCCCAAAAAAAATACTTGGGAATTAAACCACATCCTTTCAAAAAAATGTTGTGTCAAAGAAAATCTCATGGGAAACCAGAAAATATTTAAATTGAGTAAAATGGTTCTTTCCCTTTTATTTTTTTAAAGTAATTGAGATGGAACTGATGTTATTACTTCTTTGTAAGATTGGAACTTCTGAGATGAGCTCTGCCTATAGTTTACTCTCTGATAAGTTCTTTTATTTATTAAGGGGATATAGGATTATCAAGGTTATCTCTTTCATCTTAGATAAATTTTACTATCTTAATGTGCTTCTTTCCTACTTTCAAGGAAATGAGTCATTTTTTCCAAGTTGTTAATTCATGTGTAAACACTGGTATTGAAGCAGGATAAGTTAGGGAAAATGAAGCATGGAAGACAGCAGCCAGGAGGAATCCAACTGCTTAAATGAACAGATTGATTGAGAGCACAGAGGCAGTTTTCCCTTTCTTAAGCCTCACACTTCCTCATAGAGAGGGGGAAAAGCAACAAGGGAGGGCCAGGAACTTGGCCTAGTGGTAGCTTGCCCAGCATGCGTAAAACCCTGAGTTCAATTCCCAGGAACCACATACACAGTAAAAGTCAGAATTAGTGCTGTGGCTCAAATGGCAGATTTGTAGCCTTGAGCAAAAAGCTTCCATGTACAGTGTCCAGGCCCTGAGTTCAAGCCCCAGGATTGACAAAAAAAGGAAAAAGGCAACAAGTTAAAAAGAGTAGTTCTCTCCCCCTGAGCTTGCTTATTTTCCCAGATAGTTTGTTCTGGGAACTAAGCAAGGATATCTTGAAGAAACACAGTTATCTCAGTGAGTGGGGGTAGTTCTTGACAAAATGACTTCTCTGGGCACAAAGAGTAATGCGAAGGAGAATACTTACTTCAAGAATGGACACTTGTCTTGAAGGGAGCATCTTGCATTCTCCATCATTTATCTAAAGGGACATGCAAACAGCTCTCATAATTTTCCAACTGTCTTCTAAGTGGACCAATCTAGAGGTCTTTGGGAATGGCAGTTTGAATAATGTAACAAGATTAATAAATATACCTGGTATGAGATGAAAGAGGGACTCTTGTCCTAAGGTAAACTTTTGCTAAATCCCAGCCCATTATCTCATCGTGAATCCCCTGATGTTTGAACACTCACTGAACTGTTATCAGACATGCATACCATGTCTGGGGTGTGCTGTCTTTTATTTGCCTTGTTTCACTAATAAATTTTCTTGGTATCTGCCTTCATGTGTCTTCAAATTTTTTTGTGTGACAACTTCAAGAATTTCATTCCCAAGGGCCAGACAGAGACCTCCTGTGTTTTGAGCATCACCAGTTCCAATAACAGTATTCCCTTATTATAATTCCTGTGAGTTTATAAATATTCTTTCATTCTTGACACTAGTAACTCATCATCTTCTCTTCTTTATTTGTAAATATGACTCAAAATTTATCAATTCTATAACTCTGAGGAATAATTGATTTTTCCACTATTTTTTCTTCTTTCCATTCACTTATTTATAATTAAAATGATAAATACTTAGAAATAGCCTGTGTATCTTGAGATTCTTGTTTTTTGCCCTGGTCTTTATTGTAAACTGTAGAAGCTTAAAACACTGGCTCAAAATAATTCTTTTTTTTTTCCAAAAAGGCATTGTTTGCTATGAATTTTCCTTGGGCATTGCTTTTGAAAGACCAGACAAATCAAACAAAATTTTATAACTACGCACTTATTTGCTTCAAATCACATATAACATATAACATATAATTTATTTTATAACTATATGTATCTTTATGCATATATATGTATATATGCTTTCTTTTCTTACTGGGGATTAAACTCAGAACCTTAAACTTTCTAGGCAGGCACTCAGCTATGTACTTTTCATGGTTTTTTGAAATAGGGTCTTCCTATATGCCAGGACTAGCCTTGGATACAATCCTCCTGTGTGTGCTTTACTGTGTTTCAGACATGTGTCCCTGAGCCCTGAGCCCAGCCACAGACCATAGTCATTTGGTTGAGATAGTATCTCATGAATTTTTAGGCTGTCATGGATTGAACTACAGTCTCCCAATCTCCACCTCCCAAGCAATAGCAATTACAGGCTTGAGACATGCATTGAACTTTAAATGTTTCCAAGTTCCCATTGAAACTTCCATTTTAACTCAAACATTTTTGAAAGAGATCTCTAAGTACCTAGAGAACTTTACGTATTCTCCTAGAGTTCATATTTTAACTTCATTGCTGAAATTGGAACAACGACACTATAAGTAAGAACTGTATTTTTATCTTTGTTCACAATTCCTTACATTTTTTTGGATGTCACTCTTCTCTCAGTCCTTCTACAGGAAGTTTAATGTCTTTGATGGTCACTTCATTCTCCCCAAATTCTTCTTCCCATAAATCTCATTTACTTCATTTTCTTTCCTCCCAAATCCTCTGCTCAGAGTAAACCGTTCCTCTCTAATCTTGGTTCTCCAAACACAATAGACTGGAAGTCTGGCAGCCTAGCCTGTTTTCCTTGACCATGCCTTGGCTATTATGTACACTGACACTTGGCTGCCCTCCCTTTCTGCCCCAGCCTCCTCCTTAAATCCAGCTTTTATTCCAAAAACTAGTTAATATTCCATCTTGCCTTCTCAAGTCTTTTTGACCATTCATGATGGCTCCTCAGTAAAACAAAATTAATATGTTAAAGCAAAATGAGATTTCCAAAGCAAATCAGATCCCAGGCCTTAGATGCCTGATGGAAACAATTTTACATGACACCCAAAAGTGCTCTGAAGACATCCCACTATTCATACACCAGGCTAACAGTGAAAGTTTTCTCTTCATTAATGGTGAGACCAACATTTATGTTTTCTTTCTTATTTGTTTATTTATTAGTTAATATTAAGTGGAACTGCGACTTGAACTCAGAACTATATTCTCATCCTCACTTGGCTGGTACTCTACCACTTGAGCCTCACCTCCACTTCATATGCTTTTACCAGCTAATTACAGATAAGAGTCTCATGGACTTTTGTTTTGGTTTGTTTTTTTGTTTTTTTAATATATATTATTTACTGTAATTAATAGAAGGGTTACATTATATTCACCAGATAGAAGGTGCATTAATTCATATACATTGATACCCTTTCTCATGTCTTGGTCCCCATTTCCCTCTCCCAACACCAACCCCTCATCTTGTTTCCCCCCTTCCCTATCCAATTTCAAATAACCAAATACAAATATATCCAATATATCAGATAACAAAGTGAGATACTGTAACAATATAAGATAACCAAGGGACCACAAAAGAGATGAGAGATAATGTAGTACATTAAGGACAACAATCATTCATTATATGGCTTTTGTTTCTATATCCTAGAGGTCCTTTCATTTAGTGTCATACTGTATGGCCTTATGTATGTAGGTTTTACTCTACTGCAAATCTCTGCTAGGAGAGCCCAAAGTTTCTACTGATTGTGACAAATGAGGGAAACCATTGAGCCTATGTTCCTTTGAGTCTGGCTTACTTCACTTAAAATAATTTTTTCCAAGCCTTTCCATTTCCTAACAAATGGGGCAATGTGGTTCTTTCTGATGGCAGCATAGAATTCCATTGTGTACAAATATCACATCTTGTTGATCCACTCATCAACTGAGGGACATCTGGGTTGGTTCCTTATCTTTACTATGGTAAATAGTGCTGCAATGAACATCGTTGTGCTAGTGGATTTAGTATGTCCTTGTTTCTGGACAATTGGGTAAATGCCAAGTACTGGAATTGCTGGGTCATAGGGGAGCTCTATGTTTAGTCTTGTGAGGAAATGCCATACTGCTTTCCATAGTGGTTAAACAAGTTTGCACTCCAACAGTGTAGTAGTGATCCCTCCTGGCCACATCCCCTCCAGCATCTAGGCTGTGTATCACAAACCCATAGCTAGTATTATACTTAATGGCGAAAAGCTAAAACCATTCTCTCTAAAATCAGGAATGAATTAAGGATGCCCACTCTCCCACTCCTTTTTAACATAGTATTAGTATTCCTAGCCAGAGCAATAAGGCAAGAAGCAAGCATAAAGGGGATCCAAAGAGGAAGTAAAACTTTCCTTCTTTGCAGATGACATGATTCTGTATTTAAAGAATCCTATAGACTCCACTCCCAAGCTCCTTGAGCTGATTCAAAACTTTGGAAAGTTATCAGGGTATAAAATTAACCCTCAAAAATCAGCTGCCTACTTCTATGCCAACAGTGAGAGAAATGAGGCAACAATCAGGAAAGCAACTCCTTTTGCAATAGCCCCAAAGAAAATAAAGTACCTAGGAATTATCTTAACTAAGAATGTAAAGGACCTTTTTGATGAAAACTTTAAAACCCTGAAAAAGGGAATTAAAGCAGAACTGAGGAAATGGAAAAACCTCCCATGCTCCTGGATTGGAAGAATCAACATTTTGAAAATGACAATCTTGCCAAGGGCTATCTACAAATTCAACGCAATACCCATCAATATCCCTATGTCATTCTCTAAAGAAATAGAAAAGGCAATTCAAAATTTCGTATGGAATAATAAAATACCCCATATAGCAAAAACACTTCTTAGCAGAAAGAACAGCGCTGGAGGAATTTCAATACCAGACTTTAGACTCTATTACAGAGCTATAATTATCAAAACAGCTTGGTACTGGTACAAGAACAGGCCTGAAGACCAATGGAACAGAACTGATATTAAACCACAGACCTATGGCCACCTAATCTTTGACAAGGGAGCCAAAAAAATAGAATGGAAGAAAGACAGCCTCTTCAACAAGTGGTGCTGGCAGAACTGGTTAAGCACATGCAGAAAACTAAAGTTGGATCCTTCTTTGTCACCCTGCACTAGAATTAACTCCAAATGGATCAAAGACCTGGAGGTAAAAGCTGACACACTGAAAAGTTTACAAGAAGGAATAGGAGATACACTAGGCCTCCTTGGCACAGGTCGAAACTTTCTTAATAAGGACCAAGAATCACAACAAATCAGAGAAAGGCTGGATAAGTGGGACTGCATTAAACTGCAGAGCTTTTGCATGGCAAAGGACATAGGTAGTAAATTTATTAGGAAACCTATAGAATGGGAGAAGATCTTCACAATGGACAAAGGCCTCATATCTAAAATATATCAACAGCTCAAAAATTTAATCACTCCAAAACTAACCTCCAAAGTAACAACCATCCCATTAAAAAATGGGCCAAAGACTTAAAGAAAGTCTTCTCTGAAGAAGAAACAAAAATGGCCTACAGACACATGAAGAAATGCTCAACATCTCTGGTCATAAAACAAATGCAAATCAAAACAACTCTAAGATTCCACCTCACTCCAGTTAGAATGGCCAAGATCAAGAAATCTCATGGACTTTTCTACCCAAGCTAACTTTGAACTGTGATCCTCAGATCTCAGCCTCCAGAGTAGATTATAGGCATGTGCTAAAAAGTTGGTACTTTGTGCTAGTATTTAGCTCACACTAAAGTACAATTTTAAAAAATAAATGTTTATTCCATATGAGATTGTTCCCGTGTTAAACATTGAACACAATAATAGTTGGAATTTACGGCTACCAGTGTGCTTTAAAATTCAGAGGAGCATTTTTGTTTTACATGCTTTTCCATTATAAGATTATGGAATTGGCTAGCTGTGTAATAAATTTGGACTGTACTCCACTTGATAATAACAGTCCAAAATACTGCTTCTTTGAAAAAAGTATTCAGTACTAAAAGCCACAAGAAATAAATTACTGTTTTGTAATTTGCAAAATGAACCAGACACTAAAGCACATAAAGGAAAGGGCAATAGAACCAGGGAAATTCAGGTCAGCAGTAGAAGAACCATGTGAAACTGAGGTCAGGAAGGTAGCAGCCCCTTGGAGATTCTAGAGGAATCCTGGGTGGAGGTGGAGAGGGTCAGAATGCAACCGCATCCCTGTGAGTCACCCTGTCTAGTCTTGGGACTTTGAGAACTCCCATTGTCTACTGGACTTTTCCACTGAACTCTCTAGTGTCCAAGAGGGGCTCCAGTCTCTGATAGTGAGACACGAAGAGAGGACAGTGTCCTCACTTGCAGGACGTGTAGACATCTCTTGGATGTGAGCAGACATGACAAAGGTCCTCACAGCACCAAAGCCTTGCTAGGTCCAAAGCTGTCTGTCTAGTTGGGTCCCAGCTGGCTTTCTGACCTGTAATCCTAGTTATTCAGGAGGCTGAGATCTGCAGAGCATGGTTCTAAGGCAGCTCAGACTGGAAAGTTCATGAAAGTCTTATCTTCAATTAACCAGCATCAAGCTGGAGGTGGGACTGTGGCTTGAGTGGTAGATCAGTGGCTTTGAGCAAAACAAGTCAGGGACAGCATCCAGGCTCTGAGTGAGGACCCCAGTATTGGCACACACACACATACACAGAGAGAGAGAGAGAGAGAGAGAGAGAGAGAGAGAGAGAGAGAGAGAGAGAGAGAGAGAGAGAGAGAGAGAGAGAGAATCTGTATTTATGCATTTAGATCTTTATAGAAACATTATGGACTCTAAAATATTCTTTAAACAGGCCATCACATGATCTACAAGCATGTGTATAAATCTCTGTGTGTATGATGTGATATGTATTCGTATATACCTATATAATGTTTCATCTTTGCACAGAGATTGTAAGTTTATTCTTTTGAAACTTACATTTTAAAAGTTTAGAGGTTCTGGGGCTGGGAATGTGTCCTAGTGATACAGTGCTTGCCTAACATGCAGAAAGCTCTGGGTTTGATTCCTCGGTTCCACATACACAGAAAAAAACAGTAGTGATGCTGTGGCTCAGGTGGCAGAGCATTAGCCTTGAGCAAAAAGTGTCCAAGGACAGGGCCCAGGTCCTGAGTTCAAGCCCAGGGCAGTTTAGAAGCCCAGTTAGAAGTTCACCAAAATGCTTAGGTTGACTCACCAGATGAGCAGGGGAAACTCACCTTGGGGTTGGTCTATGATGTAAACCCTGTGATGAGTGGAGCCCAGGCATGCATTTCCTTGGTTTCCCATGTGATTCTTCTGTGTACTAGAATTTCAGTCTCGCCAATGCATTTTCCCCAGGGCATTTTGTTCTTACATAATAGAAAACTTACCTAATAGAAAACATAATAGGAATTGCCTTTGCTTCTAGTTCATTATGGGTGTTACATTATTTCTCTTGGTAGCAGCAATGCTGGGACATTGGTTTTATAATTGGCCATTTGATGGATTGGATCATTTGATGGTATCTGCTGGAATGGATAATGTAGATATAGTCTACATCTGTTGGGAAATAAAAGGTAAGAGATGCTTTTTATTAATCTTCTCCCTGTGTCAGCTTATCTATTTGTGAGTTCAAATGGACTAAGAATTTTGGGCTCCCTTGAGAAGATGAGGTCAGTAAGACCTGCTCAAATTAATTTTATAGGAGCTAGAATTATTCAAATTGTCCGTCCAAATTGCCAGTGAGAATGGGCCAAAAAAACACTACTTTAAATTCACTTCTAGATCTAGTCAATTGAATAAAGATAAGATAATAAGATTTTGAAATCAATTCCTTAATAGGAATTAGAGCAAAATGTACCACAGGTCCTATGAGTACAGTGGCTTAAAAATTAGGACTTACTATTAGCAACACTTCTTGGCAATTGAAAGGGAGCAAAGCTCCTGAAACCTAGCGTCTCACCTGTGCAACCAGAGATTAACTCCTCAACTGTAACAGGACTTTTGCAAGGCCCATATGAAGTGCTTTGTGAAGGTGGCTATAAGTCTCGATACTCCTGCCGATACTCTTGTTCTGGCTAGTTATAGAGGATGTGACATGGAAAATGTTGCTAACCATTCAAGTAATTTTGCAAAGAATTCTGGTCTAACTTGGCCTGCAATACAAATACATCCTCTAGAAGGCTTGGGTTTACTTTGATTTTCTTGCATTGGGATTGTTTTTTTTAGAATTTTTGTATGACAGTACTGCAGTCAGAGCCAGAACCTTGACTCTTAGCTTTCTTTCACACAAGCATAGCACTCTACCATTTGCGCTACACCTCCATTTCTGGCTTTCTGCTGGTTAATTGTAGATAAGAGTCTCATGGACTTTCCTGCCTAGGCTAGCTTCCAACCATGATCCTCAGACCTCAGCCTCCAGAATAGCTAGGATTATAGGCCTGAGTCACTGATGCTTGGTCCCTTGTGATTGTTTATAACAATAGGATGTAGTCTTTTTTTCTAACATAAACTGTATATAATTAAATGGGCTCTTTCAAAATGTAAAGACCTCAAGGACATCCTGCCCTGTGCCTCCACGACAGGATCCCCTCACAGCTGCCTCCTCATGGAGAAGCAGCTTTTTTTTGGCTATACATTCAGTCTGGGTATAATAATGTCTCTCAAAGCCAGATGGAAAGGTTTTTGTCCTCAGGGAAGTGTTATTGGGAGGTGATGGGACCTTTAAGGTGTGGAGCATAATACAAAGTCTTTTAGATCATGGCCTTGCCTTTGGGGGAGATTCTGTCAAAGAGGATTGTAGGCCTAGGGTCTCTTAGTCTCTCTCTGCTTCTTGATTCCCACACTCTGGTCATGATGGGATACCCTCTTCAGAGGCCCAAACCTAACCCATGGATCTTGGGCTTGAACTTCAAGAACTATGCACTAAAAAAAAAACCAACACTCTTTGCTTCCTACATAGACTCCTTACAGAGATGGAAAGCTGGCTAATATAGAAGAATACCATAAGAAATAATAGGGTTGTGTTTGTGACCACACCTTGACAGTTCTAGGTCACTATGAAATAAAAAGTGGGTGCCTTTTGGACTACTCTAACTTGATATGTGTGCATGTGTTCAAGAAAGCTCCGAGTGGGAATCAAAGGCAGCTTGACAGTGACCTTTATGATTTGCAAAAGAATCGCTGCTCCTTTGGCCAGACCATCATCCAGAGTACCTTTCAGCACAGTGTGGTTAGAAGAGGTGCAGAAATGTGATCATACCATCCTTTCTCTCATGGAGGGCTTCAGCAATCTTGCTCTCAAAGGCATGACTTTCATGACTGTTTCATCTGAGGGTTTTCATTTTTATGATGTTTGTCTTTTTTCTCCTGGCTAATTCTCTACATCCCTACTTTTCTTATGCATAAATCATGAATAATTCTTTCTCCATTAACTCAGATGGTAGTTAAACTGTCACTTGCTTCCTCCTTAAAGTGAGACGCCTTAACTTCCAGCCACATCTCATCATCCCCCGCCCCCCTCTGCTTTCCTGAATGCCACACACATCAGCTAGAACCAGCAAGGACAATCAGATCAGGACAGAAATAGCGTAACTCAGATTCAGGTCACTTAGGATTCACTTTCTTGCAGGCTGTTCAACACAGTTCCCGTTCATAAGCCTTTGCCTTAGCAGTGACTGAACCTGTGTTGTGGACCATCTACTGTCATTTTGAAGAAGTGGATTTCTTTTCTCTTCATGCATCTTCCAAACCACCCCCATTTCTGACCCACATGAGCAATGGCCTCATGCCTTTCAGCACAAGCTTCATTGATACCCAACACCGCCCAGCTTGTCTAGACTCTTAAGCTTCCCTAGGCTTCCTGTGTGTCCATCCTCTTCTGTAAGCAGTCCATCGTCCATGACAGTGGGGGTACATAAGAATGAAACAGATTATGGGATCCAGTACTACTAGACTTAGTTCTACTCAACTCCTCATACCTGCTTCATCTCTGATATGACTCATCTTCATATTATTCACAGATTTAAGTTCCTATAGTACACTATCAGTTTTATGAAATGTTGGCAAAAATGATTATTGGAAGAATCAATGCTCATGAAGAAGATCTACTCTGTTTATTTGTGTGGAACAGTACCATTGTTGGGTGGGAAGTGTTTTCACTCTTCAATCCATTTCTGAGCTTGGATACGAATTGAGATTAAGGTGACTGATAGTGTTATTCAAACCTTTAATGTCCCAGATGGCTTTGCTTTCTCTGTCCCATTAGTTACTGAGAAAGAGGTATACATACTGCAATCTACAAGCATGGATTTGTCTTCTTTTATTTTGAAGCGCTGTTATTAGACATATAAACATTTAGGATTAGTATGTCCTCTTAATGAATTACTCTCTTCAATGAATTGTTTGTTATAAAGATCTGCTTCCCTCATTCCTTACAATTTTTCAAGTTCCATTGCATGGCTCCATTTTTACACAGTAACTGACAGCAGCTAGTATGCTGGTGATATATGCTTTGTGAACTCACAAGAAGGAAGTGAGATACAGCCACTTGGGACACCAGGACTTCAAAGCTGGTTACCCCTGATCAGGTGTTGGAGCAAAGACCCAGGATTCGGAGAGCTTGACATGATACAGTGATCCTGTCCAGAGACAGGGAGAATGTGTGTTGTATCCTCTGTGCTTCACCTTTACTGCCTCCTGATGTCCTGTTTTTCTACACTTTGATCTGTAACCTGAGACTCCCCCCCCAAAACTCTGAAAAGCTATATATTATATACTGTCTTACCCATTAAAAGTAGAGGATGGAAGAAGCTCCGGAAGTTCTTGGCTCTGTATGAAATCTATCTCTTGCCTCTCTTGGCAATGCATACAAGTATAGAGTAAATCCTTTTTTTTGCCACTGTCACAGTATCGTTGGACAGAACTGGCATCTGAAGGGTTACTGAGGTATAAAAGTGCTGTGTCCTTATAGTAAATGCCCAGTGCCTGCAGAAAGGAGAGCAGCACTTATTGTGCACCTCTGGTATTCTGGACACCTTCACCACCTTTGCTACTTTTGTCAGTGATATATAGCAGGGATTGGAAAAGCAGCTATACCAAGCACTTCATCCGGATAGTGGTGTCATTTCATCATTATGACAGTTCTGGGTAATACATTGTATTTAATTCCATTTAAAAATCTTTGAGTCTCACTGAATTTAATGGGCCAGTGAAATGCCACATTGTTTAGAAGTTAGGAGAGGTTGGCAGAATTTAACACTGCCAGTGCCTTAATCATCACTGTTCTTGAGTGCCTGATCTCCCTCAGTGTCTTACATGGACCCAATTGCTTGAGCCCTACAAGAAGAATGAGTTCTCAATGTGGGAAAACAGTCAGAGCTGGGTACAGATTCAGGAAGATGATGAGGCCACTCATATCAGGGGTTTTTTCACATACTCTGGTTCTTTCCTGGGCCACAGGAGCCCCTTTATATATATATTAGCTGGCAAGAATATCAATTATTGGGGCCAGGAATGTGGCCTAGTGATAGAATGCTTGCCTACCATGCTTGAAGCCCTGGGTTTGATTCCCTGGTACCACATAAACAGAAAAAGCTGGACGTGGTGCTGTGGCTCAAATGGTAGCTTTGAGAAAGCTCAAGGACAGTGCCCAGGCCCTGAGTTCAAGCTCCAGGACTGGCAGAAAAAAAAGAATAGCAATTATTATTGTATACCTTTATAGAGTAGGAAATGAAACTCAAAGAGCTATCATAATTCAAAGAACTATTTAGCGGTAAGTGACTGAGCTAAGACTCAAACCACCATCTTTTACTATTTCAAAGCCAAGAGCATTTTCTTCTATAATACTTTCTAAAAGTTGTGTGTGTGTCCACATTTTAGGGACAGATTATCTTTCTTTCATTTACACATTAAAAATATTCTTTGGCAGACTTTTGTGGCAAGGATGCAGAGGTGGTGATTGGGTTTGGCTCTCTGCCCACCTCTTACTCATTAACTTTTGTTTTTCTGTTGCCCCAATTTGAAAGTTTTCTTAAAGTGTGTGTGTGTGTGTGTGTGTGTGTGTGTGTGTGTGTGTGTGTCCACAGGTACTGGGGAGGGGCTTCAAGCTCTCCTGTAGTGTTTTTTTGTTTTTTTCTGCTCAAGGCTGTGGCTCTGCATTTGAAACAAACCTCCACTTCTGTTTTTCTGCTGGTAAATTGGACATAAAAGTTTCATGGATTTTTCTGCTTAAACTAGCTTTGAATCACAATCCTCACCTGGGTAGCCAGGATTATAGATGTTACTCACCGATGTCTGCTACAAATAACATTTGCAGACTATCTTAAATACCTATAATAATATTTTAATTAGTTGGTGATTAGAATTCGATGATATATATTTCAGTGACCCTTTGCAGCTGCATGAAATACACTGAAACCTGAGAAGCCACAGATATTGATAGGGAAGAAAATAGATAATCTGTTCCACTCGGGAGACATTTTCCTATCAATGAATATAGAATGGAACATGCTTTTCTAAGTTAGCGAATTTCAACATGGAGCTTCCAAGTGTGGACTTAAAGTTCCTGTAAAGTTTTCAAGGGATTCGTGAAACCAAAACTATTTTCATACAAAATCAAAATGCTATTTGCTTTTGTTTTTGAGTTTTTTTGGGGGGGTCATATTTGCATTTGCATTGAAAAAGGTGAAAGAAGATACTAACATCTTACATAAATCTGAAGACATTACACCCATATACAGTTCAAAAATACAATTCTGGTTTCAATTAGGAATGTCAGGATGAAACAGCACACATTGTTTATAGCATGATAACCCTGGTCTATGTTTTTGTAATGTTCTGTATAGGGATATTTTCTTCTGCCTGATCACATAGGCCTTGGAAGGAATCTTGTTTTTGTATTTTTGGCCAGTACTGAAGTCTGAACTAGAACCTTGAGCTCCGCTTATTGAATGGTACTCTACCAGTTGAACCACACCTATAGGCCAGCTTTCTCTTGCTTATTTTGGAGATGGATTCTCTTAGACTTTTTTTGCACAGGCTAGCCTCAAACTTTGATCCTTCAGAGCCTCAGTTTTCTGAGTACCTAAAATTATACTCATGTATGATCAGCTCTTGGCCAGAGACTCTCAGAGTGTTAGTTGCAATTGGCACAATTCTCATTCAAATAATAAGGAACACATGTCAGTTATTCAGATTTCAGTTTTGACAAACTTTAAAATGAAGAGTTTCTATCACTTTCAAGAAAACATGGATATTTGTTTATTTGTTAACATTAAAAACCAGCAAGAGCCACTGGGAATTTGGCAACTTCCTAATTTTAAGGAAAAATCTGATGAGATTTCTTGTGAAAATAAAAATTATGCATTTCTAGTACTGTGTGACCAAATGTATGAAGTTTGCTTATTTATAAAATAAGTATATATTTAATCAATATTTTCTAAATGACAAAGGCATGATGTAACATAATCCTGTAGAGACACAGATTCATTTCAAGTGAAATGTAGATGGATTTTGATGCACTAAAAAATAATTCATTAATATGGTCACAGATTGCAAATTGCAGTTAAACTGAAAAAAAATCTGTCAAGTATTACTGAAATAATAATGCATAATAATCAGGAAATTTATTAAAATAATTTTCTGTTTTCCAAATTTTCTTCCTGAATGACATCTATTTGATCTCAGCAGCTGTATCTTACACACCCTTAGATTAAACCAAGTAGAGTTTTTGAAAAGTAAAACACAAAAATGGTAAATATATGTATCATAAATAAGGACTAAATAAGCTAGGGATGAGCCAAAATATACATGTAATAATCAAATGCTTTAAAATATATTAAAAATATATACATTAGCTGCATGGAAATACAATCAGTACAAATTCATATTTTAAAAAAAGCTTGAACTTCCTCAAACTTTGGTATCCATGAAGATTCTGGAACCAATCCCCTGTAAATACTGAGGGATAGCCATACAGCAATAATCGAACCATGGTAGTAGATCTAAATCCAGCTTCACTTTTTCTTCCCTTCTCAAATCTTACATTTTAATGAATGAAAAATGTAATAAAATAAAAGATTATCTAGTACATGCATGAAAGCCTGTGAACTGTCCCTCAATATTTACTCTATCATTCTTTCATGTAATAAAAGTAAACTTCTTTCAAATTTGGGTGTGAATATACATGCAAGTAATAGTTTAAATTTTCAAGTGTCTATTCTTAAAGAATTACAGATAAAACATGAACAACTTTTGCACCTATGGCCTCAAGAAAATTTTGTAAAGGACTATATTTCTAGCAATGGCAGCATAGCCATTTAAAACAAATCTCATTATGAGAATTAATAGAATTAGGCAAATTCAGCTTCTCTCTATGAAACTTTGTGGCTGTACTGGAACGACATATGCTAGTCTTGTGCAATGATTAAAGTAAAGCTAAGAGGTTAAAACTGCTAGACTCAAACAGCTATTACTTATTAAAAACAGGAAAGAAGGAAGGCCGGGAGTTTGGCCTAGTGGCAGAGTGCTTGTCTAGCATGCATGAAGACCTGGGTTCAATTCCTCAGTACCAATACAGAGAAAAAAGCCGGAAGTGGTTCTGAGGCTCAAATGGTAGAACTCTACCCTTGAGAAAGTCCAAAGACAGTGCTCAGACCCTGAGCTCAATCCCAGGTCTGGCAAAAAAAAAAAAAAGGAAAAAGGTATGTTTCATTGATATGTATGTATATATATATACATATATAAAGAGAGAGACAGAGAGACAGAGACAGAGAGACAGAGACAGAGAGAGACAGAGAGACAGAGACAAAGAGAGACAGAGAGAGACAGAGACAAAGAGACAGAGAGACAGTCAGAGACAGAGAGACAGAGAAAGAGAGAGACAGAGAGACAGGGACAGGGAGACAGAGAGATAGAGAGACAGAGACAGAGAGGATATCCCAGAAATGTTTGACCTCCTGGGTTCTACTGAATACAAATCATTGCATGCATGTGAGGCCATTATATAATACCAGGGAAAGATCTGCCCAACGGAAAAGAGAAAGTGAAGCTAGACCTCGTGCCAGCTGAGAAGATTTTCTAGTTTTGCAGTAGCCAGGATGAAAGGCCTCATCATTCATGGTACGTCGGGGAGAATTCTCAGAAGTTCACATGGAATACTTAGCAAGGCTGGCTGTATTCTGAGACATGAAGCGAATTCTCGAGTTTAAAAGAATCCAAGTCATAACCTATGTATATGAGATCATATAGGATGAGACTAAATGAAAGGATCTCTAGGATATGGAAACAAGAGCTTTATCTTGTGTGATTGATGTTCTTAATGCACTATGTTATTTCTCTTCTCTTTTTGCCCTTTGGTTAATCTCATATTGTTACTGTATCTGACTTAGTTACCTGGTATATTGTATATATATTTGTTTATTTGAAACAGGAAAGGAAAGGAGGGGAAACAAGATGATTGGGAGGAGGTGGGGGAGGAAAATGGGGACAAAAATATGAGAAGGGGTATCAATGTGTGAGAAGTAATGCACCTACTATCTGGGGAATGTAACTGTAATCCCTCTATATATTACCCGACATTATAAAATAAAATTAAATGCAAAAATATCTGAGTCATGCTTAATCGTGATTTTTGCTCACAATAAACATGATTTAAGGTCCAATAACAGACAAATATTTGAGAAATCCCTCGGTATTTAGAAATGAGGTAACATAGTAATTAGTACATGGAAAGAAGAAGGAGAAAAGGGAAAAGAAAAGTATTTTGAACTGGATGAAATTGACAACTATCTCAACTATCTATTCAAATTCATGGGGGGGAAATGATAGCTTGTAAAATGCAATCAACATGATATGGCACATCATAGTAGGTAATACGGATTGTATAAATAAGGAAAAGTTAGCTTTATGATGAAAAAATAAAATGTGATGAATATGAAATGGATAATTTTCAAGACACAAGCTGATAAAGCTCTCTCTTGCAAAGAAATTGAGAGAGAAAGGTAACTCTACTTGTTAATGTAGCTGAAAAGAAAACTCAAGGCTCAGATGACTTCATTGGCTGACTGGCTCTATCATGCCTTTAAAGAAGAAATACCAGAAGTAACAACAAATTATTATATTTTTTTGTTGGCCATGGGGCTTGAACTCGGCCTGGGCGCAGTCCCTGAGCTCTTCAGCTCAAGGCTACCTTCCTACTCCTTGAGCCACAGCGCCACTTCCAGTTTTCTGACAATAAATTGGAGAGGAGACTTCACAGGCTTTGTAGTGCCAAGGCTGGCATTATCACTGAACCAAGATCCTCAGATCTCAGACTCCTGAGTAGCTAGGATTACAGGTGTACACCACCTTGCTGGACAACAAATTCTTTAAAAAAAATGAAACTGAGAGATCACCATTGCTCTGATTCCTAAACCAGTGAAAGGTACTGAAAACAATAAAAGCTACAGGTAAACATCGCTCATCAACACAAAGGCAAGAAGAAAGCTAGCAAAATCTTACTGAATAGAATTCAAAGGTATATAAAATTTATAGCATAAAAATGATACAATGGGGGCCGGGAGTTTGGCCTAGTGGTTAAAGTGCTTGCCTAGCATGCATGAAGACCCGATTTCAATTCCTCGGTACTACATACATAGAAAAAAGCTGGAAGTGGTGCTGAGGCTCAAGTGGTAGAGCTCTAGCCTTGAGAAAGTCCAAGGACAGTGCTCAGGCCCTGAGCTCAAGCCCAGGACTCGCAAAAAAAAAGATATAATGGGCATTTATCTGAAAATATTGGCTAGAAACTAGAAATATTGAGAAAATCTAAAACTATATGGAAAGATGTACTTGTCTTAAAATGGCTATTAATTTTTGCCAGATTAATGTAAGAAGGCAATACAAACGTAGGCAGAATCCCATAATACAACATAAGTCTATTTTAACATTTATATGGCAAGACAAGAGACCTAGAATAGACAGTTTTGTGAAAGTACAGAGCTAAGGACTTACATTACCCATCTTAAAATCTTATGGTAAAGCCACAATAATCAATTCAGTATGTGAAATAGTAATCTAAGTATTCTATTGAAATTAGAAAGCATTTCAAATACTAAAACTGATGTTTTGAAATTAGGCATATGTATGGGTATTTGATTTTTTTGCCAGACCATGGCCTAATTCAATAAATATATATTAAAGTTGAATATTTGTAGGTTAAGAAAGGTAATCCCAAATTCATACCCCAAGAAATCTAAGCTAAAAAATCATTTGGGCCTAAATATAAAGCTAAAACTTAAAGAGAATACGAGATGGGTGTGGTGGCTCATGCCTGTAATCCCAGCCACTCCGGAGGCTGAGATCTGAGGATTGGGGTTCAAAGCCAGCCCTGGCACTAAAGACCATGAGACTCTTATCTCCAATTAACCACTAGAAAACAGGAAGTGACACTATGGCTCAAGTGGTAAGGTGGTAACCTTGAGCTAAAGAGCTCAGGGACAGTGCCCAGTGCCCAGGCCCAGAGTCCAAGCCCCCTGCCTGACAAAAAAAAATCTGTGGGTCTTTTCAAATCTTCAGCTCAGGTCATCAGAATCAAGATATTCAGAGAGAAAAATCTCCCATCTGAGCAAGTTTACTCCAAATAAACATGGACTGGGAATGTGACCTCGTGGTAGAGTGCTTGTGTAGCATGCACACAGCCCTCAGTTGGATTCCTCAGTCCCACATACATAGAAAAGGCTGGAACTTGTGCTGTGGCTCAAGTGGGAGAGCACTGGCCTTGAGCAAAAGAAGCCAAGGGACAGTGCCAAGGGCCTGAGTTCAAGCTGGCTATTAAAAAATAAAAAGTTTCCAAACAAATAGAGCAATCCAAATGGAGCAATATGTACAACTGACACTGAGTATGAAATCAATCCTTTTCTTCCACCAGCCCCTCTGGGAAGCACTGGGTTTACCAGCTCTGCCATGACCTTGTCATAGTCAAGCTTCACAAATCCCATTAATTTTTCAAAATGTTTGTATGAAAAATAAAAGCAGTGTTCAGCTGTGTCTGTCGATGTGATTCATGGGTATGTGGAATGAGAAAGAATTCTAAATGCATTCTTGAGAAAGATACTCATGAAAATTTGTGGTGCTTTAAGGGGGAATAAAAGATTAAGCCCTCTCAAAGAGCCTCCTGAAACTGTTTGGTGAATTTACTTGCTAAGGCCTTCAAGTCATGACATTTAGTTACCACAAATTATTTTGCAATAAAACTTGGCAGAAGTAATATTACTCTATTATGCTATTACTCTATTATATTATTATATTACTACACAGTATTATTATAGGTGAAGCTTTAAAAACCATTCTTTATATGTGAACTCTAATGAAAGGCAGAAACTAGACAGCCATCCTGGATAAGGCTATGTGAGTGTGATGATAATGATGTTGCCAGTTGAACATCTGCTGGGATGCATGTGGCTTTGCATTCAATAAAAAAGGTCTTTACTGGTTCAAAACTGATATGTACACTCCCTGAAATATTTCTACTACACTTTGAAATTAAAGTACTAAATAAACCCAATCTAGCTAATGTACATAAAAATTTCTATTGCTCTTATTTTTTTCATTCCAAAGGAGCCAAAAAGTCTTATTTCAGGTTTAGATGAAATTCAGCAGTTGTCAGATTTTTGTGGTTGTGGTTGTTGTTGTTGGTGGTAGTGGTGGTGGTAGTAGTGGGGTGTGTGTGTGTATGTGTATGTGTGTGCTGGTACTGGGGCTTAACCTCAGAAATGCTCACTTTTGTCTTTTTAAAATTATTTTTAATGTAATCACAACTACTCCATAATACTATGGGATACATTTCTAGCTATTAAAAGTAATATTTAAAGCTTACATTTTATTATCTGTAAGTAGTTGTACAGAGGAGCTATCATTCAACACGGCCTCCTTGGCTCTCAGTTGACTTGCTTTGTTCAAAACTGATACTACATGGTATATTGTATATACATTTATTTGTTTATTTGAAATAGGAAAGGGCTGTGGGAAGGGAAATGGGGACAAAAACATAAGAAGGGATATCAATGTGTGAGAAGTAATGCACCTACCATCTGACGAATGTGACTGTAACCCCTCTATACAGTACCTCAATTAAAAAAAAGAATCAAGCCAAGAAAGAAGTGCTGTCCTTGATATTTACCCAAAATGAAACAAGGGCATACTGAAGCTGCAAGCACAACAATGTGTATTCATTGCAGCTTCATTTACCAGAGCTTAGATATGGAACCAACCCAGATGCCACTCAGTAGATGAATGGATCAAGAAGATGTGGTACTTATACACAACAGAATTCTATGCTCCCATCAGAATAACATCAGTCCATTTGTAAGGAAATGGAAAGACTTGAACAAAAATCATATTAAGTGAAGTAAGCCAGAGCCAAACAAACATAGACTCCATGGTATCCCTTATTTGTAATAATTGGTATACAACTAGGATTCTCTTAGCAGAGGATCACAATAGCTCAATAGCTATGGCCATATAGGATGAGTCTAAACAAAATGAACTCCAGGGTATGGAAACAAGATGTTTATCTTTGTGATTATTGTTCTTAATATACTATGTGAAGTTATTTCTTTTTTTCCCCTTATGGCTCATCTCACATTGTTACTGTATCTGACTTTGTTACCTAGCATATTGTGTATATGTTTATTTGAAATAGGGAAGGGAAGGGGGAAAAAACAAGATGATTGGGAGGGGGTGGGGAAGGGAAATGGGGACAAAAACATGAGAAGGGGTATCAATGTGTGAGAAGTAGTGCACCCACTACCTGGTGAATGTAACTGTAATCCCTCTATACATTCCCCCAACAATAAAATACAATTAAAAAAATGTGAAAACACTGACACCATACCACTTGAACCACACCTTCACTTTCAGCTTGTTGCTGATTAATTGGAGATTAGAGTTTCCTGGACTTTTCTGCCCAGGCTGGCTTTTAAACATGATCCTCACAACTCAACCTTTTGAGAAGCTAGGATTTCAGGCATGAGACACCAGTTTCCAGTTTCAGATATTGATTTATGGAAACAGCCTTTCCACACAGGAGCCGTGAATGACTCACTGCCCACATGGAAATACTTCGATCAGCAGACAAATACATGAGATGAGAGGCCATTCTAGCCTAGATTTGGGGTGCTGATTTTGTAGACTCCCCTAGGCAGTAAACTCTCTAGCCAATGCTTGGCTTATCATAAGCACATGATAAATACATTGAATGCATCAATTGCTGCTATTGGGTGTAGATTTTTGAGAGTGTAGACATTATCTTATTTTGATTAGGGCTATATCCTAGGTCCCTGAAATAGCAACTAACACAGTGTGTGTCCAGTGCACATTTGTTGGCCTAGGAAGCATTCTGAAGATCCAAGAACTACAGACCAAGTAGAATCTTGATATGACTGGCAGTGTAGCTCAACATACAAATGTCAGGGTTCAAATTGAGGCTTAGCCACTTAGCAGGTTTCTGACCTGGGGCAAATGATGATGAACAGATGTTAAGTGTTCATTAAGTTACTATGAGACCTGATAAAACACATGGGAAGAATATTACATAAACCCAATGCACAATGAGCACTCGGCAGTTCTTAAAGGTCTCTTAGTGCCAATCATGGAACTGCATTGGTTTGCATATGAGCATATGTTGGAGTACACAAAGTGTGATTACATATTTTAATATTATTTTTCATGATAATGAATAAATAAGATCATTTTCATTAAGAAAGAAAACAAGCCAACAAAAAAGTACCAACTAAAAGCATTTCTTCAGACTCACACCTCTATGCATTCTGGTAAATAAATGAGAACTTTTTTAGGTTACTGAACATTTAGTCTGTCATATCATTTGTCCTAATTCTGTTTGCGCCTTCTCCCAGAAGTGAATTAAAGGCTCCACAGATCTGAACTCTGTGTTGATTTGCTGACTTCGCAGAGGTGTGTGGTAAAAGTTGGCATGGGTGGAGAAATCTTTATTGAACAAAGACAATATATTTTTTATGTATTGACTTCTGTGTGATTCAATTTTCAGTAAGCATAAGAGTAACTCTTGTAAACTGCCTTGTGAGCTTAAAAGCAAGTTTGCACTGTGTGGTTAACTTTTCTTTTACAGTGTGAATTCCAAAATGATGACCCATCTTTTTCAAAATCTTTTAGCTGAGTAAATGAAAATGAGTGGTTTCCCAAACGCTTAGAATTATTATCTAGAAGTTAGACAGAGACTTTTGGGAACGCTGAGTCTATGAATTTATGGTTAGATGAAAAGATACTGTAATTGTTTGCAAGGGAAGGTAATGAATGTTCTGCTTATTTTCAAATATTTTAGGCTGACAAATTCTGTGTATACATTTATAGACTATGCTGTGGTAGTTTTATATATGATAAACATGGTGGATATGTTAATTAGCTTAATTAATTCTGTCATTTTAAGTAAAGTCTTAGATTGATGATTTCCAAAATATATAGGTGTATTAGTCATTCAAAACATGTTGGTGGCTTATTTTACTTAATACATTTTAGCAATGGGTACAATTTTTATGCAGAACAGATTATTAAGCGTTGTTCAGGCTGGATTCTTAGTATTTTCTATATGAAATCATGAGTTATATTAGGAATAACAAGTACTGGTTTTATGAATTTACTTCTATTATTTTGTTTTTCATGCACGGATTTGTTTGGAATTTTTGAGTATTTTCACAGTCAGTTTTAGTTTTTTGTTTGTTTATTTGCTTGTTCACTTCGTGCCAGTACTGGGGCTTGAACTCAGAGCCTGAGCATTGTCTCTAAGCTATTTCACTCAAGACTGTTCTACTTCAGCCACAGCTTCAGTTCCACCTTTGTGATTGCTAATTGGAGTCTCACAGGCTTCCCTGCCTAGAATGGCTTCAAACTGTGATCTGCAAATCTCAGTCTCCTGAGTAGCAAGAATTGCAGGCATAAGAGCCTCAGATCTCAGCTTTCTAAGTAGCTGGGATTACATATATAAACCACCTATGCTCAATTAATTTTAGTAGTCTTGCAGCCAATGAAGCTTGGCATTTTTATATAATAGCCACTTTGACCAACAACTAATTAAATTTATTAGAGTCTGCTTTTTTGTAATTCATTGACTAACTTCTTGATCATGTAATTCTTCTAAAGGTATTTCCTTATGTAAACAGTGATCTTATTTTATATATATATATATTTACACACACACACACACACACACACACACACACACACACACAGTCTCAGCCAAGATTTTCCAGGAACCTACTATGTAGGTTCATGCTGGACTTGAACTTCCTGCCTTCCTGCCTCAGCTCCCTAGTGTGAGGGTATGTATGATCAAACAGCTAGTTTGGGCTTTTCATGGATCTATTATAGTAAATTTGAGACTGCAGCAGGCAGCTCTTATATCTTATACATGGCACTCTTCCATCTCAGAAATTGCCATGTATTGCATGTGCAATACATGTTAAGTTCAAGATAGAAGCATGTTCTTTCTACTGTTTCCCATTCTAAACATTTTGTGTAAGTTTTAGCATCATGATTGGACATCAGGAAATGTTTTAGCTTTTGCTAATTTTAGTAAAACAAACCATATTATCAATATCTCCTCTTGCTTAAATCTGTATTTTTTGTGATCATTTTTTTTGCCAGTCCTGGGCTTGGGTTCAGGGCCTGAGTACTGAATGTCCTTGGACTTTTTCAAGGCTTAGCACTCTACCACTTGAACCTCAGCACCACTTCCAGCTTTTTTTCTATGTATATGGTACCGAGGACTCGAACCTGGGTCTTCATGCATGCTAGGCAAGCACTCTACCACTAGGCCAAATTCCCGGCACTTTTGTGATCATTTTTAAAAGCAAAATCATTGGAATGAGGCCTTCAGACATCAGCAATTTCTTTCATTTTTGTTTTTTTTTTCTGGTGTCAGAGTTTGAACTCAGATCCTCCGAGCTTGCTTGGCTCGCTTTCTCAGCCGGTACTCTACCATTTGAGCCACGCTTTTTGCTGCTTATTTGGAATATGCAGTCTCATGTCTGGGCTGACTTTCAACCTTGATCCTCCAGATCTCAACCTCCTAAATAACTAGTATTACAAGCATATGCCATCAATGCCCCACCTGATGAGTTTTCAAATGCGCATTCTGTTCTTAGTTTTATGGCTTAATGAGCCTCTCAACCATGGTGTCTCTATGCCAGTGTACAAGTAGTTGATGCCACCTCAAAAAGTGTATGCTCTACGTTTCCAAGTAATCTGGAAGCCTTCATATGATTAGTACTGCAGGTTGTACGAAAACCCATCTTTTCCTAACAATTGATGAGCTGCAAAAATACAAATTTGAGATTTGGTAAATGAGCAATTCCAGGTCCTAATCCAGGACTGATTGGGACTTCTGAGAATTGGTCCAAATTTCCTGGCATCGTTGCTTTCCAGGGATCTGCTCTGGAAACTGGGTGGAGTGAAGGAGGCCCTGAAGTCAATGCACTGTAATATGAAGTTGATATTCCTGCAATGAAAAGGCACCTGGATATTTGGGATCTTATATCTGTTGAATAATCCATCCTCCAGCTGTCACCCTATGTTATGCAAGGGGCTGTTTTTCATGGTTCCTGAAACACATGAATCTATGTATGACCCATTCCATCTTCGTTATTCTTCATACATAAAATAATGATAGGCTCTAAGATGCTTTTCCTGACACCAAATGATGACTATCAGATTGTTTCAGAGCATCACTGTTGTCAATCATAGCCCTTGAGATGTTTATTTTTCCATACATTTTATTGATCAAAACATACAGTACAGGCAAGGGTCTGTGCTAATGACCAGCAGAAAATCAGGCAGAGAAAGTTCTTGACATCTTAAAAAAATGAAAGTTCTGTGAAAGGGTATCAATGTGTGGGAATTAAGTCACCATTTATCTGGCAAATATCATGTAACCCTTCTATTAATTACAATAAAAATGTATTAAAAATGAAAGTTCTAAGAGTAACAAAAGGCTGGATAAATAAGTACAGGTAGGTAACTAATTAATGCAGTTATGGAAAATATGTTTACTTCTCATTTATGAATGAGGCTTTTTGTTATTTATCAGGCTTCAGCCAAGAAATGAAGTGAGACAGGTGCAGTCTTCCATCTGGTGTCAATTCTGGGTCTCAGGTGTAGTGGGACTCTAATCCTATCTCTGACGCATACCCCCATTGAGGAAATGACCATTCTCCACCACACACACACTCTAAACCCACATTCATTACTCTAGATGGAGCCTCCCTGGGGTTCCTTCCTACTGATCCCAGAAGTCAGCGCTGAGCCAGGGCCCTTGCTCTGCACTGGATACCAGTGAGACTCCAAAATACAAACTCCTGTGTCCCCATGTCACCAGGGACTTTCTAGTGAATGAATGAAACAGTCTGGGACAATTTCCTTTGGCCCTGGCACATTTATGACCTCCTCTATGAGAAGACACAGAATGAAATAGCATCAGTAAGTTAATTTCTCCAAACATTGTCCTGAAAGGTACTTCAGTTACTCAACTAGTTTTTTGAGTCTGTGTCACTCTCCACTTATCCCTGGGAATGTTTCCTCTCATCCTTCCAAACACTTTTCTCTGGAGCCATTCCTCTTTCTTTCAATTTTACCTTTTCTATGTTCTTTCTCCAGACCCATCTACTCCATATCATCACTGGAAAAATAATTCTGAATCCCAAATCATATCAGTTCAGTCCTCACCATGAGCCCCTTGGTAATCTCAGCTCCTGACATCAGCTGGCCTGCTCTGGTCCTCATACTTATCTACCTCTAGGCGAGAAGTCCTTTTGTCACCCACACGAGCTTTGTGTTTTTTTTTTTTGTGGGCATGACGTTTAGCTGTGGTCCTCAGGCTCTTCATTCTTCATAGCTCAGATGAAATCTGTCTTGTTCTTCTTTCCCTTACCTCCTGAACTCGGGGCCTGGGTGCTGTCTCTTAGCTCTTTTGCTTCAGAATCACACTCTACCACTTGAGCCAAACCTCCACATGTGGCAGATTTTTGCTGTATAATGGGACACAAGGTCTACCTGGACTTTCCTGGCTAGGCTGGCCTCATATGTAATCTTCAGATCACAGTCTCCTGAGTAGCTAGAGCTTTAGCCATGACCTCAGCCACCCAGATAATTACTAACATTTAGGTTTTCACAGTTTGGCAGGATTCAGAGTACAGTTACTAAGGCGTTTGTCATACCTTTGCCATTTAGTCCCAAGGATACTTGCCTTAAAGAGTGAGTGTTAAGCTGGGTACCCTGTAATCCTAGCTATTCAGGAGGTTGAGATCTGAGGATCGAAGTTCAAAGCCAGCCCAGGCACTAAAGTCTAACCACCTGAAAACAGAAAGTAGTGCTGTGGCTCTAGAGGCAGGGCAGTAGCCTTGAGTTGAAGAGCTCAGGGGCAGAGCCCAGGCCCAGAGAGCAAGTCCCATGACAGAGAGAAAGAAAAAAAAGGAGTGTTATAGGTAAACAAACAAGGGCTTTCCTATGGCAGCTGCTTCAAAGTGGTAAACAATATCAGCATTCCAGCAGAGTAATCTGATGAGTTTTCCAGTTCACTCCTCCACTCCATATAAGTGCCTACTATGTGCTAAGCATCCTCTTTCCTATGTGGTGGGCCAAATGGTGATGCCTGGGAAACAACTCTTTTCCACCAAGGAGCATAGAAACAGACGGTAGGGACAGGCAGGGGAAGAAGCACTTGCCATGAAGTAAGTACCACAGTGAAGCTCATAGAGGAGGCATTGCTTACTGATTATTAAGTTGGGGAAAGGAAGAAGAAAGGTGATGAGAACACTGTTCCCATTACTGGTGATTTAATTAAAAGGGCAGGACAGACGGCAGCTTGTTTGGGGTTTTGTGGTCTTGCTAACATTGTGCCTTTTTCAGTTTCTTCTTGGGGGAAATCCAGCTCTTCTATTTTGCAGTGCTGGTGGGATGCTTCCAAGGGGATTTGCCTGACCTGAACACTGAAGAGGTTATTTCAGGACTGGTGTTCCAAGGAAAATGGCCTTCCCACCTGATGGTTCTCCTGAGCTTTCTTCAACTTTGCACTTGTGATGTGTTTTGCAGAAGCTGCTGGGTGAGGGATGGTCTGAGTCATAGGGAAATGTTTCAGACAGTAATCTGGACAGTGGAGGGAGGGGGAGAGGGAATAGGTTTTGCCAAATCATCATGGAATTTACCAAGTGGCATAGCTTGAGAAACACAAACATTCCAGGAGACACTTAATAATAACTATTCTGGATGAAGAGACGCTGGCCAAGAAATGTCTGGAAGCCAAGTTATAAATCACAAACTTGCTATTACAGGTGTAAGACATTATGAAAAGGGTCTGTACTCTAAAAAGTTTCACTTAAAGATTTCCAAGGGTTGCATAGCAGAAATGCATTGTCTTGGAGCCTTGTGCCTCTCCTGTACTGCCAATGTGACTATAGAACAACTTTGGCTTTGTTTAACAATAGTAAGAGAGATGATGCTATAGGTTCCTTTGCTTTGCACATTATTTTAACCCTCTCAATACATAACATCAATTTCAAAAATGTCTTTCTTGTGCCTGACTCCCTGACACAAGTCATGCTATGTAATTTCTGAGTCCATCTAGGATCCTGAGGGAGTCAAGGGAAACAAATAGCTGGTTGGTTTCCCATCCATGGCTATTGCTGAGTACAGTGATATATGTGTTTAGCTGGAAATGACTGTGAGAGGCTGCCGTGGTCACAAAATAAATGAACCTACCATATAACCTATACATTTCACTACTGGTTACTTATCGGAAGAAAATGAAGCTAGTAGGTTGATGAGACAACTGTACTCCCATGTTTATTGTAGTGTGTAATAAAGTGAGTTGACAAAGAATCCACCAAGAGGACGAATAAAGAAAGAGGATGGGATATCCACATACAATAGAATGCCATGCAGCAGTGAAAAAGGAAATAATGAAATCCCGTCATTTGTAGCAACATGGATTATACTAGAAGACATTTTGTTGGGTGAAATATTTGAGACACAAAAGGACAAATACCCTATGATGTGGTTCATGGCAATACTCATTCATGATCCAGTATTCATTCATCCTATTGTGTTGGAACTTGAGCCCCAGCGGATAGAGCTACTGGGAGGTGCTGGAAACTGGGGGATAAAGTCTGTTGGAAGAATTAGATCACCTAGGATGTCTTTGAAAGGTCTATTTTGCTCAACCCTCTGGTCTTTCTCTCCCTTCTCTTATTTCTCCGTCTCCCTTGATTTACCCCTTCTCCTTGTCTGTGTGTTTCTTGGAAGCCAAGAAATGAGCAGTTTTGCCCCATCCTGCACTCCCTACCACGATATTTGGTCTCAATACAGGCCCAGAAATAACGGAGCCCATCAACCATAACCTGAAAACTATAAATTCATGTGCCACAATAAATTTTTCCTTTTGAAGCTGGTTTCTCTCAGGTACTTTGTCATGGCAATGGAAAGCTGACTTTCATATGTAGAAACTATCATAATTGATCTAAAACTTTAGTACCATAAAAAAGTTCCTCTTTAATAACAAAATCCAAAACTACTCAAAAAGACAGACAAAAAATTCAAAAATCTAGTTTAGAACATGTACTCAAATAGACGAATGAAGTAAAGAAGTGGACAAGAAAATCAACAGCGCGGATAAAGGGTACCAAGACATGTGAAAGGGTATCAATGTATGTGAATTAATGCACCTTCTATATGGCAAGTATCATGTAACCCTTTTATTAATTACAATAAAAAATAATAAAAAAGAAAATCAACAGCATGAATGAAAATTCTGACAATAAACCACAGAAACAAAAGCAAAACTAAAACAAAAGCATCCCAGAAATCTTGGAAATAAAAAAAAATTAGTAAAACAATTTGTATGTGCCAGTCCTGGTGCTTGAACTCAGGACCTGAGTGCTGTCTCTGAGCTTTTACACTCAAGGCTAATTCTACCACCTGAACTACAGCTCCATTTCTGTCCTTTGGTGTTTAATTAGAGTCTCACAAATATTCTTTCCAGGGTTAAATGCAAACTTAAAGCCTCAGATCCCTGAGTAGCTTGGATTACACACATGAACCACCAGCGCACAGCTAATAGATCAGAAATTTAAAACCTAGTAAAATGCATAACCACTTGTATAGATCATATAGAAAAAAATTAATATTCAGGTCTGGAATGAAAGCAAAGAAATCAATATATTCAGATAAATAACACAACACTCAAGACTTCTGTGACACAATTACTAGAGCAATTGTATGAATCTGTTATATAGACTCAGAGACCAAGATACAAACAATATGCATAAAACTTCTTCAATAAAGTTATTTGTTAAATCAAAGTATAGCAGAAAATTTCCCAAGTCTAAGGAACAAAGTGGACATCCAAGTATGTGAGACATTTGGAATCCCAAAAAAGCTGGTCTGAAAAGCATCTCTGCATGTCATATTATAGTTTAAAAGCCAAGAGTACAGAATGAAAAGTAACTCCAAAAATTACAAGAGAGAAATCCAAGTTATTTCAAGGTTGAAAAAAATATCAAGCAAACAACATTTGGATGCAAGCAGAGGTAGAGATAATCATATCTGACATAGTACACTTCAAAATTAATCAGAAGCTATAATGATCACCACATACTAGTAAAGGGAACAATTAATTAATAAGCTATAGATTACAAATACACTCACTAAATTTTGGTACAACATAAAACAAACACCCGTAGGACTGGGAGTTTGGCCTAATGGTAGAGTGCTTGCCTAGCATGCACGAAGACCCGGGTTCGATTCCTCAGTGCCACATACATAGAAAAAAGCCAGAAATGGTGCTATGGTTCTAGTGGTAGATCTCTAGCCCTGAGAAAGTCCAAGGAAAGTGTTCATGCCCTAAGCTCAAGCCCCCGGACTGGCACATGCACATACACACACACACACACACACACACACACACACACACACACACACACACACACACACCACCCCTAGACACAAATGGACAGGTAAGTTCAGATACTATAGTAGTAGGTGCCTTCAATAACTCACTTTCAACAGTAGGTATAACAGTCAGAAACAAAAAAAGATTATCAATAATGACAAAAAAAACCCACAGAGATGGGAGAGGTTGAAGTTGTGCACAGTGCTGTGGATTTGTCTAACTCTAAGTGGTTCCCCCTATGTTCAAAAGCCATGATCGACAGTGACGTTTCCTGTGTATCCTAGTATCCTTTTGTTTTCAAAACAAAAATAGAATTGAAATTGTGGAAGAAATAAAGAAAAGAAAACCACTTATGCAGACCAATATACAACAGCTCATTCTGAAAGTAGCATGATCTAGGCCTTCTCCCAGTGAGCACTTTTCAGGTCACGCTGAACAGAAGCAAGCAAGCTGCAGCAGAGCTGAAGGCAGCTTCCCAGAAGGCTTATGTGCATTCACTGGAAGTCTTCATTTGGCATTTTTTTGTTGTTCTAGCCAGTACTGACACTTGAACTCAGGGTCTGCACAATGTCTCCTAGTATTTTCACTCAAGCTAGCACTAGACCTTTTAAGCTACAGCTTCTCCTCCAGCTTTTTACTGGTTAACGGGGGTTCAGAGTTTCAGGGGGGAAACATGGATAATTTCATCATGCTCATCCATCTGTGTCAACCCATTCCCTCCTCTCAATTTTCCTAGTCCTATTGACTTTAAATTTTTACCTTATCTTTAAGTAGTTGTACAAGATGTTACCATTCAATAAGTCTGTTCATAAGTCCAATTTACCTTAATGTCACCCCTTTCATTATTCTCCTCAGTCTCTCTGTTAGTTTCACAGGATGTGTACTGAATATTATGTACTCCAACTAGCTATCAGATGCCCTGTTGAGATGACAGCGAAACTTTTAGTCACAGTCCACTGGCCAGAACAAGTTGCAAAATCTCCTACAACTCCAAGAAAGCTCACTCCTACCCCAGGCTAGAAAAGTCATGTGAACCACTTGATATATGGTCTCAGGTTGATTATAAAAAACAGAATATGGTTAATAACTGTCTAGGCTTAGTAGAGTTTAAGTCTTACTGTGAAGAAAGCAGAAATCTCAGCCCTCATGCCAGCTTCCATAATATTTGAGTGGCTCAAAGACATTCTTTACCCTCCTTTGTTTCTCATTGTCTACACAGTAAGGATCCTAGTGCTTGTGCCAGAGTGTTTATAATGATTAAGTGAGTTAAAATCATGGCAAGCACTCAGCCGAGTTGGCACACAATGTGAAACAAATAGTAGCTGTTTTTCTCATCATCACTCTGATCATCAATGGAATGAGAGTCACTTGTCCACACTTACGGTGTAGGCACAGCTCCTAGAATGCCTGGCTCTCACACAAAACTTGACATCTGCAACATACAGTCCCATATTTTTTCATATTAATCTGGAAAATGTGAACCAGTTCCCATTCCTCTGGGCCTGGTGTAAGAGGGGCTGAAATACTTTGAGAATTTCTTCGCTTAAATTTTTCTTTTCTTCTTCCTCCTCCTCTTCTTCTTTTTCTTCTTTTTCTTCTTTTTCTTCTTTCTTCTTCTTCTTCTTCTTCTTCTTCTTCTTCTTCTTCTTCTTCTTCTTCTTCTTCTTCTTCCTCCTCCTCCTCCTCCTCCTCCTCCTCCTTCCCCCCTTCCTCCTTATACTCCTCCTCCTCATACTCCCTCTCCTCCTCCTGTTCTTCCTCCTCCTCGTACTCCTCCTCCTCCTCCTCCTCCTCCTCGTATTCCTCCTCCTCCTTCCCCTTCTCCTCCTTTTTTGTTGTGCTAGAACTGGGGCTTACACTAAAGGCCCTCATGCTCTCACTTGGCTTTTTTTGCTGAAAGCTTGGACTCAACCACTTGAGCCACAACTCCACTTCTGGCTTTATTTTATTCTGGTTAATAGAAAGCAAGAGCCCTTTTTTATTGTTGGGATAATGTATAGAAGGGTTTACAGTTATATCCGTCAGGTAGAGATGCATTACTTCTCGTCACATTCCCTGTCATGTTTTTGTTCCCCTTTTCCTCCTCCCATGCCCTCCGAATCATCTTGATTTCCCCCTTCCTTTCCTATTTCAAATAAGCAAATAAATATATATACAATATACCAGGTAACAAAGTCAGGTGCAGTAACAATATGAGATTAATCAAAGGGCAACAAAGGAGAAGAGAAAGAACAACAATCATACAAGATAAAGCTCTTGTTTCCATATCCTAGAGATCCTTTCATCTCATCCTATATGACCTTCTGTACCTCTCCTCTGCTAGGAGAGTCCTAGATGTGTACTAATTATTACAAATGAGGGAAACCATGGAGCCTATGTTCCTTTGGGTCTGGCTTACTTCACTTACCATGATTTTTTCCAAATCTTAGAAAGTAAGTCTTAACACAATTTTTGTTCAGGCTGGCTTCAAACCTCAATCTTCAGTTCTTAGCCTCCTAGGTGGCTAGAATGACAGGCATTAGCCACCAGCACCAGGCTCTTCTTTTCTCCTTTTTCCTATCTCACCAAATAACAGTTCAGTTCCTGTGTCCTTAGCTAAGAGGGAAAGGATTACAGATAAGTTCTAAATAGTACTGTTCACAATATCCTTGCTTTTGCAGAGAAGCCCATGGATTTTTATCTCTCCAGTTGCCTCTCCCAACCTTCCTGCCTACACCATTGCTGTGATCTGGCCAGCCCTCCTTTTTCTCCAAGGAGTCAGTCTAAGCCATTTCTTAATCTTTACATTTATTTATGATAGACCCTGATAATCTACTAATTGGCTTTTGAAAGCTTTGTAACAATGCTTGGTACACAGACCATAAGAAACCCTGGGTAGAATTTGTCTCTGACCCATTTCTCAGGCTTCTGGCCAGAGAAATTATTTCTAACCTAGTGGCTTTACTATTGCTTCTTTCTTCAATAAAGGAAACAAGTTTCAGAGAAACCATATAAAAGAATATGGCGTGGAGAATTCTGTATAACAGGTAAGTATATGGAGTAGGGAAGGAATGGAGAGAAGGCTTTGAAGGAAAAGGAGTCCAGAAGTTGGAAATACTGGTCTGAAACAAGATCAACCTTGGAAGTATTGTCCCAAGATTCTTTTACTGATCTCTATGCATACCACCCATGCTCATCTAGATCACTTGGTCCCTTGGCCTGTTCAGGTGCTCCAACCCTCAGGGTCCTGCCTACCCTCGGCAAGATTCACAAAAAAAGGACTTGTAAAATAGAAGAAGCAAAAATGAAAGGCCATGTCTACTTATTCCTTTTCCTAGTAGTATGTGCAAGGTATCTCTGACCTAAAAGTTCCTCACTGTGAATGGTGATGACTCAGCTGGGGTGTGTGTGTGTGTGTGTGTGTGTGTGTGTGTGTGTGTGTGTGTGTAAAGCAGCATAAGCAGGTTTACTTGTTACTATAGGGTGTCCAGACAATATAAGTTTATGAGAGCCCTCATCTGAGGAGCTTATTTTGTAATCCCACCAGTAGTTTAAAATGTGCAGATACTTTCCCCCAAGTGAAGAATCTAAGCTCTGTCTATGCCAAAGTATGAGAAAATCTTTTATGCAGACAAAATGGTCTATTTAAGTAAATGTCTTCCACAATTGTAGAATAAGGCAAATTTTCTCCAATTTTCTGTCTTCTTTGACTGACATCCATTTTATTTGTGCTTGGTGTGATTTTTCCTAAGATGACAAATTTGTATGGACAGGATTTTTTTGTGTGAGTCTGCTTTGTGAAGGGAAGATTAAATGCATTTCTTTGATCCTTGCCTTTGCCATCTGCAATTATTCCTTTGTGTTCTTGCATAAAAGGTCATGATGATAGAATAGATGCTCAATGTGAGCAGCCCTTTGCAGACAACGGCTTTGGTGGGCCTGAGGAATGAACTCTGTGCAATGCACTGGTAAGTCTTCAGCAGGGTCTGTCAGCCCTCTCCTGTGTGGCCCACAAGGGACACTGAAAATGCAGGTGACAGAGTTCTCAGTTCTCTCCAGCATGCTAATGAATAATGAAAAGGCAGACCACACAACAAAGTATTGGAAAGCTCCAAGGACAACTGGATCCACAGTAAGCTAGCACAGAGACCTGCCCCTCTCTTAAAGTGGACAAACCCTGTGTGATGATTCTGCACCTCGCTGTGTTCCTTGTAGCCATGCTAAGGTTGGTCACTGCCAGTCCCCATGTGCCCTTAACCTTTTCATGATGCCCTTTGGTTTCCTCTATCCTTCTCCTTCTGAACACTATCAAGGAATTCCCTTGTTCAAAAATCCTCTTACCCATCTTCATCCTCCTCCTCTTCCTCTTCCATATAACTTGTCATTCTGCCTGCTAACCTGTCCAGTTGGTGACGTTTATCAGATTATGTATCTGGGGAACACAAGTTTGCCACTTCATCTTGGGGCTAGGGACAATTGCCAAGGGAAGCATTTTATTTAAGAACTACTTCTTAATGACACCAGATATAGGCAGTCTACAAATCCTAACTCCTCTGAAACTGTGCAGTGTTTGGCCATGGCAAATACTACTTCCTTCCATCCATGTTCTTCTTTTTAATTGGCTTGTTCTTTCTCAAGATCCACTCATGTCTGGTGGTTAGGGTGGAGGACTGTGTTGCATGAGTCTAATTTTTCGTGTTTATGATGATGTGTGTCTCGGACCTTGTTGGGATTGTGCTATTTTTTTTGCCAGTCCTGGCTTGAGCTCAGGGCCTGAGCACTGTCCTTGGACTTTCTCAAGGCTAGAGCTCTACCACTTGAGCCTCAGCACAATTTCTGGCTTTTTTCTATGTATGTGGTACTGAAGAATCGAACCCAGGTCTTCGTGCATGCTAGGCAAGCACTCTACCACTAGGCCAAACTCCCGGCCTATTTCTATAGCTGAGCTTGCAATGTACAACTGCCCTCCAGTCCTTGTAACAGAACCAAGAGGACACTGGGTTAAATTCAGGAGTGGGCTGGGAGGGTAGCCTAGCATTAGACTGCTTACATAGCATGCATAGAGCTCTGGGTTTGATTCCTTGCTACCACATACACACCAAAAAGCTGGAAGTGATGCTGTGACCAATTTCTCTAACTTCTGGCCTCTTTTTCCCTCCCTAGTCTATATACAGCCACAGTGGTAGAGTGTGGTAGAGTGCTAGGCTTGAGAAATCTCAAGGACAGTTCCCAGGCCCTGAATTCAAGCCCTAGGACCGACAATTAATTAATTAATTAATTAGTTAATTAATTAATTCCTGAGTATTTCTGAATTACACTGGTTTCCTTTTTCATTTTTGGGACCAAAACTCCATGAACACCTTCCTTCCTTCCAACCCCCCCCCCAAATAAAATCAATGAGGAGACTTTGTTTGAATAATTTTACCTTCTAAAAGACATGTGTTATTTCAAAGATAATGGAGACTTTGGAAAGCAGATCTTCATTGCTTGGGCAATGGTATGTGTTTGTGGAGAAGACGTGAGGATGTGCTTGGAGAGAATATATCCATCTTTGGCTTTTAGTGGAATGGTAAGCTAGAAACGTTTGTCTGGCTTCATTCCTACCTAACTCTCAGGAATGATTTGCAAATTAATGAGATAATGTCTGAGGAGCACTCTGAGCTCTTAAGAGAAAGGAACCAGATAAGTGCAAGGTATCATCAGTATGTCTCTATGTGCTACTTAACTTCCACTCTTCTGGGAAAACAAGGAGGATGATTTTTCTGTCCCAAGCCCCTTCCCCTCATAGATCTTTGCTGGCTATAAAGATTTGGAGTGTACTGTTCTCTCTCACACATCTCACCTTTCTTTCCTTCCTCTCTCCCTCCCTCCCTCCCTCCCTCCCTTCCTTCCTTCCTTCCTTCCTTCCTTCCTTCCTTCCTTCCTTCCTTCCTTCCTTCCTTCCTTCCCTCCCACTTCCTTCCTTCCTTCCTCCTTCCTTCCCTCCCTCCCACTTCCTTCCTTCCTTCCTCCTTCCTTCCCTCCCCCTTCCTTCCTTCCTTCCTTCCTTCCTTCCTTCCTTCCTTCCTTCCCTCTTCTCTCTTCCCTCCCTCTATTTTTTTTATGTCAGTGCTAAGGTTTGACTGCAGGGCCTAGAGCCCTCTTACTTGGTGTTTTATCAATAGAGACGTGTTTGCAACATGGAGTTTTGATGGTTTCCTTGGAGATGGAATCTCACAGACTCCCCCACCCCACCCCAATCTGGCTTTGAACCTTGATCCTTAGATCTTCAGCCTCTTAAGTAGCTAGGATTACATGGGTGAGTCACTGGTATCTGACTTTCTTTAAGGAAAGCAAAAATATGGAATTGTAAGTAAGCTGCATTTTGGTGTTCTGTTCCTCAGGGTGTTGTACCCAAAGCTCCCAATCCCCCCGAAAGACCACCAGAGTCCATGACCCATGCAAGCAACAAGGAGCCATTTATTAGCAAGCTCGAGCTTGGTCCTCTGCGCCTTAGAAACCAGTGACGCTTGGAGGCCCTGAGTACAGAATTAGCACAGCTTCTATAGTACAGAATAAACAAGTTTTAGTTTTCATTCTCACAGCCTCATGTTTTAGTTAACTTTTACATAGAGACATTTCACAATTTTTAAGTTAGGGTTTCCCACAGAAGTTTAGATCAGGATGGCCTTGCCAGCTGTGGGACACAGCTGTAGTCCTAGAGATTCCCTTTGAATGTCCTTGCTAGCTGTCTGAGTAAATAACTGATGGAGCATCTTACAGTTCTCCTGAGAAGAGGCAGTTAGGGGATTTCTCAGAACTTTACAAAATAACTTTTTACTGAAGTTCATCAAACTTCAAAATTAATTTAGGCCTCATATTCCTCCCTCTCACTGGTACAAAATGAGTCAATCATGACTCATTACCAATTGCCACTTTAACTGGTTGGTATTGTGATTTAAGAACCATTACCTGGACTGTATTGATCCTCTCCTTTACAAAAGTCACCAATCTGTTTAACATACACAAGGCCTAGTGGTCACCTTGATTAGTAAGGCAATTAGAGGTCCCAGTAGAGTTGAAATTAATGTTGTCAGCCATGTGGAGGCATTAAACCAAGATTTAAACCATCCTTGGCACCCCTGTTACTCTCTTTTTGGTCAGGTTGCTGTGGACCCACATCCTCATGATTGACATGTGTCTCTCCACAGCAATAACCAGCAAATTGGTCAGGGAGGCAGTCATGCTTGTGTCCAGAAGCCCCTGGTGGAGAAACCAGCAGTTGACAGTCAAAGTTTTTGAAACTGGACCTGTGTTAAACATCAGGAAGACATAGGCAATTCCAGCCAAGAAATTGGCAGCGGCTAAGTTAGCCAACAGGTAGTAGAAGGGGAAGTGAAATTTTCTGTTTATGATCACGGCTGTGATGACCTGAGAATTGGAAAAATAAACAGGCAAAAAAAGATCCCAACACACAAAACTATCACAAGCTTTGTTCCTGTCCACTCATCCGCAATGTCAATGTTGCTCCTATTATAGAAAAAGTCCATGTGTTTATCACAGTGACATTCATTTATTGTGGAGAAGAGCTCAACACCCTAAGACAATCATCAGTCTTCATTGTTTTATAGGCGCCCTCTGGCAGCTAAGAGACCTGCAGGTATACTACCACCATGAAGAAGAAGGCCATGAGTTTGGATACAGTCCAGAAAATGAGGTAACTCCTGCTGTAAATGGGGGCCAGGGAAGAGCAGGAGGGGATGTTGCAGACACAATTTCAGCCCAGAGTTGGGACCGCTCCCATGAAAAATGGCAATGGCCCACACAAACAGAATGAGCAATGTCACTCTCTTTTACTTGTCTCCTTGTTACAGCTGCCAGGCTATCTTTTATTACTCTAGCGTGGTCTGCCCAAAAGTGACATTCTTCTAGGGTGACATACAAACCTCAATAATGTCAAAGTCCATTTCTCTGGGAATCTGAAAGTCCAAAGTCTTCACATGCTGTCCCCACCTAGGAGTGATGAGTCCAATAGATCTTTCCTGCTGCCTTTACAGTGGTTGGAGTGCTGGTTCACTTGAGTGCCAGGATGTTAGAAACCAGATGATGAACATGTCCCCAGATTAACCTGTAAGGCCTGTAAGGACTGGATTGAATCATGGTTAACACTGTCAGCTAATTTAGCTTCCCCAAGTATTCCTTCTGGGGCTGCCTCTGGATGGCCTGGGGGGAGGGGATTAACAATTGCTATCAGACCTGGGCAGATTGCTGGGCAGACAGCATTCTTTGGCTTGGAGGAGCACACAGTGTGCCCTCCCAGTCCTGCACCCATGAAAACCCTCACAATTAGGAAATATACATCCAAGCATAGCAACCCCTCACATCAGTGTATCAATTCTGACTCTATTTACATTACTGGAATTTAACTGCATACCAGCTTTACTGAAGACATACTCATACCATTGGCTACATACTCAAACCTTCTACGACTTGCATGAACATTCCATAATTTCGCCCTTTGAGCAAACATTTCAATTTCTTTCAGATCCTTTTTTATCTAAAATAAACCATTTTTAACTCCTCTCCCAAAACCTTTACTAATCTTTTTCTCTACTTTTTACTTGACTATAGCCCTCATTTACATTTAGCACCTCGCACCTCTAGTCTCTAGCACTGGATGGAAAATTCCCTTCACCCAGCCAGAGTCACCATGATGGCTGCAAAAAGTTACTTAGGTGCAGTCTTCTTACTTTACTTTTACTCATATGAACTCATCTGAAATCATACTATTGATTTTTAAGATTTTTCTGCCTGAACTTCTTTCTCCTATAACTTCATTAGCCCCACCATCAAGGGTTTTCAGTCTTTTCAGGAATCAGCACCAGCTGCAGGGTGGTAGAATCAGGCAGGACAGGATGTGTAGCAGCAGCCTTTGTAAATTTCTGCACAGACTAGTTAGAGAGGCTTAACCTAAGGCCTGACTTTGGTGAAATTTCTCAATGATTTCCTGGTTGTTTTACCTGAGCATACTTGTTATTGCATGCTGGCACCCTATTGGTTTTCAAGACAGTATAGGGCTGAGATTTTAAAGTAATACCAGGGTGACAATTTTTAGTAACCAGATTTCCTTTAAATGAGGCTAGGATTATCAATGTATGTGAATTAATGCACCTTCTATCTGGCAAATATCATGTAACCCTTTTACTAATTACAATAAAAAAAAGCTTCCAAAAAAATGAGGCTAGGATTCTCTCCACTGATATAGAAGACTTGAACCTGTAAACATTTCTCACAAGTGCAGTTTTCACTCTTACACATCTATTACTACTGTTTCCCATGACTCTGATTTATCCTCTTTTTTTCAAAAATGACTCATCCCTTTATCTTAAAAAGGGAGGGTAGTTGATGGGCAAAGATCCATGTTCTGTAACTTCTTCAAGCTAACTCAGGGACGTTGTCTCTAGGGACCCTAAAAGCTTAGCCTATTTTACCAAGGAGGTTCCAGGATTAGATATCAGGAACAATACAACATTTAACAACTGCACAAACCTTTTTTTTGGCTATAACAGTGTAGCTTACTTAGCACCTATTTGCAAAGGCATTTTCCTGATTGTCTGGGGAACTTAGTTTCTGTGACCCTAACAATGTCTAAGTTACCTATATTAGCCTATATACAGATCAATAGGGACACAGCCTCAGGTCCACAAACTTTTTCCCAGAATTTGTAGCTAGTGTTAACTCAGAATTTGCTCCATTTGTGCTTTGAGCAAACACGGGGTTCAGGATTTTAAACTACCTACTATTACAGATGACTGACCAATTCCTGCCCAGTTATGGAGTAAATGGACATGGACAGAAGTAAGGCATGCTTAAAAACTATTCTATGACCTCCCAGCTCTGATTAATTTTGAATGGCCCAGCACAAGTGACTCTAGGATCTGACACCATTTCTGCCAGCCAAGCAGTGGCTTACTGCATCTGGATGCTTCATTGCTTTTGTCCCAGGAGTGTCTCTTCGCACAGGGATTGACATTTCCCTTGGTTGGTTGCTGGACTTGAGCTCAGGGCCTGGGCACTGTCCTTCAGCTCTCCAGCTCAAGGCTAGCACTCTGCCACTTTGAGCTCCAAAGCAACTCTGCTTCACTAGAACTCTGATGCTAGATTAGACACCACAGTCTCACAGGGACTTTGTTTTGCCCGGGCTGGCTCAGAACTGCACCTTTCAGATCAATGAGTCCTACAAAAGGCCACGGTACTCCAATTAAAGCAACAAGGTGGTCAACACAGAAATAGTCTCTAAGCATGATTTTACCTGAAACTTGGAAAGGGACAAGATTACATCTGAATAAGGATCTGTTGTCCTTTTCCATGGGCCAGCTGGAAACTGCTATAGTTGAAATTATTAATTGGTGGGGAGTCTTCCAGTGCCAAATTCAACCTACCTAGAGCATAACTCTAGTCATTTTCTCAATTTTGACTAGGCCATCTCACATACCAGTTTACCAGACCAAATTTAAACCTGGGGGGACCAAGACTGATGCCTGTGTCCTGCTATCAATTGTCTCCAGATTGTCACTTCAGCCAGGTTGTTAGGAAAAAGGTCACTAGACTAAGCTTGCAGCTGCCTTGCTGGCCACAATTGTAGCTGAGTGGGAGAAGCCATACCAGGCTTGAGACCTACCCTAGGGGTGCTGAAGCTTTTTCAAATGCTTAGTGACAAACACACAAAAAACAAGAATCCATACTTAGGACAAGAAAAAAAAATCTAACAAAACAAGACAGAAAAGCAGAGACCTTTAAGTACCTCCAAATTTCTATGTCAATGTGGATTTTACATATCTTTGTAGGTTTTATTTCAGTGGTTAGATCCAACCAGAAATATGACAGCTTCCTACACTCTTCCCCCCCCCTTTGGAAACTGAGACAGGAACAGGAAAAGGTAGAAAAGTAGAATTTATACTCTTTACAGAAACACAGAGTACATAATGACTCCATAATCTGCAAGTGGTTGTCCATGTTTCCGTCTGAATTAGCTACTGGAGTGACTTCTTAGGGATTCAATTTTTTAAAGTTTATACCAATATTCATAAAAGCCTCAACATGGAAACAATTTAAAGATCCATCAACAGAAGAAAAATACCTTTTGTATTTCCACAGATGCAATTATACCACACATCTGTTGACCTGGTACAAATTCATAGCAACATGGATGAACTGGAGTGAATGAGTTGGAGTAAAGTAATGGCCATGAAGCATGGCACAATACCGCTCATATGCTATCCCAAAATGAGTAAAAATAACTGATAATACAGCTCATGGAGCTGTACCAGTCAAGTTCACTGCTGTATGTTTAAAGATCATTAACACCAATTGTATTGATTAAAAGGAAAAAATTACCTGTGAAACAGTATTTTATGAATGTCTAGTTTCCTCAGCTGTGTTAGCAGAATGAACCACATTAAAAATGGAAGGACCTAACACAATAAGGAAGGCTCAGAACTCTCCTTACCACTGATTCTGACACACTAATGTCTCATGTTTATTTTAGTAGGAGGCCATTTACTCACATCCCAAGACAAACAAGCAAAACACTTGTTTGAAGGACCTACAAGAATTTTGGAAACGCTTCCATGTTATATCATTTAACAGCCAAGCCAATTTCACACTAATGTGTAGAGAGAAAGAGTAGGAATTTTCAGTTACCAAGTCCATTGATAACTTCTTTGTTGATTTGGTGAGCATGGCTAGATGTTTATTCATGATCAGCAGATCCTTCAAACTAGGAGCATATGTGAGCAGTATGATGCGGTTTCAGCCTATGGGAATGAGAATTGGAACATTTTCTTTGTACCCTCACAGGCCAGAGAACAAATAGGAAAAATCTCCCAGTAGAGATTGAAAGAAACTCAGTTATACCATATCCAAGTTATGGAAATAACTCAGCTGCCCTATAATGTATCAATAGATCAAGAATGTTACATGTATATGTATATGCATATATGTATATGTATATATATGTGTGTATATATATATATACTCATCCATCAGGAAGGATGATATTATATAATTTACATGGAAATGGATGAACCTGGATAAAATTCTGTTAAGTGAAGGCTCAGAGAGACAAAGGGTACATGTTTTATCTCATTTTGTGGATATTAGCCTTAAATTATGAACATAGAAGATCAGTTGTATTTATCCACACACATCCTAACTAAAATATGGAGGATACTTTTGGTGTAATGCCTTTGAACAACTAACAGTTTAACAAAAGGCACATGGAATCTGATAACTTGAGGGGATGGGAAGGGGTGGCATTGATCAAGATGAATAAACTGACATGTTGAATTAACATCCCTTTTCCGGCTACTTAAAGATAATTAAAAAACAATTAGGTCTGGGAGTTTAGCCTAGTGGTAGAGTGCTTGCCTAACATGCATCAAGACCCAGGTTCGATCCCTTGGTACCAACCACGTTTATAGAAAAAGAAAGCCAGAAGTGGTTCTGTAGCTCCAGTGGTAAAACTTCAGCCTTGAGGAAAAGCCCAAGGACAGTGCTTAAGCCCTGAGCCCAAGCCCCAGGACAGGCAAAAACAAAACAAAACAAAACAAACACACATAGCTTCACAGTGGATTACAGTGTCCCATGAGCTCCTTTAAATGAACATGACTAACTCACATGTCTACTGTAGACAGCAGCACTGTAAAGGATTCCAGTTGAGACTCTCTTTATTCTTTGAGCATGCCTGCCTGTATTGACTATTCTGCATATGCCTAGTAAGAGCTTATTATCATTCCAACCTAATATAAAAGATACTAGGCTACAAAGTGGAAACTCCATGATCAAACACATTAAGCTGTATTGAACCTCCAAGTGGTTAAATTGAATTCTTTCAACATGCCATGTCTTTGTGCAAATCAGGACATATATGACATGTTTTTCCTTCTTTCCTTGCCTCTTTTATTTATTTAACAAATATTTTAAAGTGCCTGTTGTAGACTTCAACCTGTTCTTGGCCCTAGGAATATAACACAGAACACAGCCATGCCTTTGTGGAGCTAATGTTCTGATGAATCTCTTTTAACCTTGGGAGACTTAAGAATCACAGTTTTCTCAAGGACTCTGTTTTCCTTTGGCTCTTCCAGAGGAACTTAGGCTAATTGTATGCTAATCGTTTATGGTATATCCCATAACGTCACCTACTGCTCTATGCCTGTCTGTCTGTCTGTCTCTGTCTGTCTGTCTGTCTCTCTCTCTCTCTTGTGTGTGTGTGTGTGTGTGTGTGTGTGTGTGTGTGTGTGTGTGTGTGTGTTGATACTGGAGCTTGAACTCAGGTCCTAGGTTCTGTCCCTTGACTTTTTTGTTCAAGGCTTATATTCTACCATATTATCCACACCCCCAATTCTTGCTTTGATTTTTCTGGTGGTTCATTGGATGTAAGAGTCTAATTGACTTTCCTGCTTGGTGTGCCTTTGAACTATCATCCTTAGATCTTAACCTCTTGAGTAGCAGCTAGAATTATAGACATAGCCCACTGGTTTCAGCTTTGTAGTTCTTTGAGCGCATGTGTTATTTAGTTATTATTTGTACATATTGAATGAGTGCCTGTTTGTCCTTAATCAACCCCATTTTACCGAAGCTACCTGTGTCAGTCCTGCCTGCTATTGATGTTTGCTGATGATGCCTAATTGCAGGCTTTCTGAACCTTACTTGTATTTTTTAGATACTTTTAGCCAAAAGGTGGCACTGCAGGAGAATAAGTAAAATAAGCTTCACTCCTGCTGACTCTGGTCACTGACTCAGATCCAGTTGTCCTAATTGTAGGCTAATGTCAGCCTATTGAATAATTAGAAATAGTTCCCAGTCTCCACAATCACATGCTTACATGCATCTGAAATCTCGCAAGAGAGCAATGAATGAAAATCACCAAAGTTTACAGAGAATAGTAACATCTGTTGAAGAGATCCAGATGATTTTAGGAAAAAAACCAATGGGAATCCTAATTATTCTAAAACATATATGCATTAACTATTAATTATCTGATAGGACATCATAAGTCAACTTTCTGGTTTCAGAGGTTGTAAATAAGAAAAGAAAAAAAATGTAATCTGTTTTGTTTGAGTAACTTTTTTTTTGCTAGTCCTAGAGTTTGAACTCAGGGCTTGAGCATTGTCCTTGGGCTTTCCTCGAGACTAGAGCTCTACCACATGAGCCACAGCACCACTTCCAGCCTTTTCTGTGTATGTGGTACTGAGGAATTGAACCTGACTGAGCATGCTAGGCAAACACTCTACCACTAAGCCAAACTGCTGGCCCTGGAGTAACTTTCTTAGAATGAGTACATTGCATAGTCCGTGATTTCAGTATCCTTCTGTGAAACTTTTCTCAGAGTTCAATAAACACTTCCAGACAATGGGATGTTAAAATCAGCAGCTTCTTTAAATGCTGTAGGAGCAAATAAATAGAGTGTAGCTAGCCAATCCCCAAGACAGTAAATAATGAATGAAATTTTCTATATTTTAGTATTGACCACCTGGGTACTTATGGTGCCCAAGGCAAGTCATTAACTTCCACAGAGCCTCCTCCTCATCATAAGCTCATCACCTCTTCTCCTGTGGGTTGAGCTTGGGAAAAATAAATACAAATCTACACTTTCATTTTTTTTCATATGTAGCTACTGGCGGGAGTGTGTGTGTGTGTGTGTGTGTGTGTGTGTGTGTGTGTGTGATGGAAACATACAAGCAGAATAAAATTCACTTACAAATAATACTTTGCCTTGAAGTACACTTTCTAAATGAAATTTCACCTATGTCCTCAAAGTCTGCCATCTAATTGGAAAGATTATTTGTCATTGTTCTTGAAGAGCAGTCACAGAATCAGCAGAATCAGCAGTCTGCCTAGCGTCAGGATCTGTGTTATAACTCCCAAATTGAGGTTAAGGATATGGTGTAAATTTAATGTTGCCCAGCAGGAAGATTACATGTAAAAGCCAGGTGTCAGTGACAAAGAATGTCATTGTTGATTGCTCCAGGAAAGATTTCATAGTTTTGTAAAAGCAGAATTCTAATGAGATTATATCTTCTACAAATTATTAGAAATTGTATAGATCCTTAAAATGTCAGGATCTTGAAAATACTGGACCTTATATTGGTAATGTTAACAAGTAATCAGAGGCTGGTCAGCAGTGGCTCATGCCTATAAGCCTAGTGACTCAGGAGGCTGAAATCTGAGGAGCACAGTTGGAAGCCAGTCCAGGCAGAAAAGTCTATGAGACGCTTACCTGCAATTAATCAAAGAGTGGAGCTACAGTTAAGCAGTAAAGTCCTAGCCTTGAACAAAAAAAAAGCTCAGGGACAGCTTTCAGGCCATGAGCTCAAGCCCCAGAAGTGGAATTATAAAAACCAACCAACCAACCAACAGAAGCGGTCCATGGGTTTTGAGATTCTCAGGTGTTGTAAATCCTATGCAAAGATACTGTATTTACAGATAAACTAAGCATCTATAAAGTATAAATAATACCTAATATCATGCAAATTCTATGGAGTTATCATACTTCATTTCTTACAGAATAACGACATACAAAATATCAGTATGTGTTCATTAAGACAAAGCTAGTTTTTTTCATATATTTTTATTGTAATTAATAGAAGGGTTGCATGATATTTGCCAGATAGATGGTGCATTAATTCCCATACATTGATATCCTTTCACATGTCTTGGTCTCCATTACCCTCCCCCCCACCCCCACACCTCATCTTTTTTCCCCCCTTCCCTATTCAATTTCAAATAACCAAATACAAATATATCCAATACATCAAATAACAAAGTATGATACTGTAACAATATGAGATAACCAAGGGACAGCAAAAGAGATGAGAGATAGTACCTTAAGAACAATAATCATTCATTATATGGCTTATGTTTCTATATCCTAGAGATCCTTTCATTTAGTGTCCTACTATATGGCCTTTTGTATCAAGACAAAGCTAGTTTTTAAAAATATTTTACACTGAAGGCTGATCGAATCTGTAGGTACAATACCCACAGATAAGTAGTATTAACTTAATGAAAAGAAAGCTTCCACTCACTTTCTACATTTTCTTAAATATAATAGTCAAAATTGTGTGGTCCCCTAACAAAATGGATTTCCAACTTAATACTGTGAATCATGATTCAACAATAATTAAAAATAAAAACATAGAAATATATATATTAAATGTTCTATTAGTAAGTAAAACACACATCACAGATGCTGAAAGATGTTTTCTTCTAGTTGGCTACATGTCCACAGGCTGGATGGCGCCAATGGATTTTGGCAGCTAGCACTGGAGGAAGAAAATGCCAGATTGAAAACCTTTCCATTCCAGGGAAGGGACATTCTTTTGTAAAGTTACCATTTGGGACAATCTCTATCCCCCAGATCTTTTGAAAGAAACTAGGGCTGTGCTAGACAGGATAATTGACATATGGCCTAAGATTGTAGAGAATCAGAAAAACCCGGGTTCTATTCCTCGGTACCACATACATAAAATAAAGAAAGGATTACTTTTGTTTTGATATAAATTGATGAAAACTCCAGAGGGGTGAATGTTAAGGGATGACAGAAATGGACATTATATACTGGAGCACATGTGTTGGAAGAGAGCTTTAGTTCAGGTTTCATTTGTATTTATTTTTACTGTCTTCAAGTAGTTCTATAAAGGGTTTCAGTTTAACATGTCAATTTATGAGTATACTACATCTTGATAAATATCTCTTTGCTGGTTCTTAGGAAGCAGTTGGGAAACCTCTAAAATACCCTTTGACTACAAAGAGGAGGATACTTACTGGGTTCTGAAGGGATTTGAACTTGAGGACACTTCAGTCAGCAGTGGGCCATGAAGGCATTCTACAGACAGAATTCTTTCAAATCTGAAGCTGAAATAATTGAGCTGTCTCCAGCCCCAGATTCTGAATCACCTTCTTCCTGGTGCTGGAGGGAACCAGTATTGACTGAAGAGCCTGCTGACTTAGTGATCTGTGAAACCTAAAGGTAGCTTTTCTGAATGATTTTGTCAATCAGTGCTGCACTAATCCGAGTTTAGAAAAGATAAAGCTGAAGAGTGAGAGGAAATCCATATACATTTTTATGCCTATCACTCCAAATGGGCTAAGATTTTAAGTTCATTTTAGGAACAAAGTATCTTTTTTTGAGTAGCAGATTAGGCTACTGTACTTCACAAGTGTATAAATGTAGGATTAGTCCCTGTTTTCCAATGTTAATGCAGTAATGATAATGATAATTTTAGAAATAAATATTCCATGAATACGTGAGTGATATGCTCTGACTTTCTAAGCACTATGAAAATCATCTCTATATGTGTAGTGTTCCACATTAGGCATATATGATCACTTTATAATATTTTCAGATGAAGAAACTGAGACACTGGAGTTGTCAGTAATGATCAAAGAAGTAAAATTGGTCAAGCTTCATTTTTGAATGGCAAGTTCTTTGTTAAACTACTTAAAGATAAAAAATAAAATACAATATTTTTCCAGTGCAAATCCAGAGGTGTTTAACTTCTTCCCTGTGCTAAACTTGTAGTCATTTGCTATAATCACGTATCAGATAGAGAAATAATATGCATCTGAACATTGTACAGGGGTTATGTTACCCCAAAGAGTTTTTAAATTCCTTTGTTCTTTCAGAATCCATGTATGAGATACTCAGTTTGTGGATAAAGGCTACTAGGCACTGCCATTCAAAAGCTGGTGGATTGGTGAGTCTTGGCAAACAGTGCTGTCTAGACCTTAGGCATGATCCCTCAGGGTCTGGGGAATTGTGGGTAAACAGCATTGCAAAACAAGGCTACTGGCTGATGATAAGAAGGTTTCATGCAGTCTGGTATGGGAAGTCAGTTTGAGAAAGGTAGATAAGGTTCCATAATACCAATGAAATGTTTTCTGAGTTGTAACATGTGAATGAGAGCAGTGAGAGATCTTCTATTCTGACTACATACTTGAGAATCACCTGAGAGCTTTAAAAATATTATAGGTTTGAGGAACCTGTACCAGACCAATTAAATTAAGATTTCTGGTAGGGCAGAGACTGGGCATGTGGCGTTTTATAAAGCTCCCAAGGTAACTGCAACATAGAGGAGGAATTGAACACCTTGGATTAGACACTGTCCAGAAAACTTTCCTTGAAATCTGCCTGTTGGAAGTCTCAAAACTAAAATCTAGCTTTAAAAATCTCTGAAACATGAATAGCCAAATGGTACCCAGAATGTCAGAAAAAGCTGGAAATACATTTAGTAAGACTTTCTGTCTGTTAGGATGCATCTCTTTTTTACTTGGCATTTAAGGCAGTAATTTTGAAGAAGTCTAGACAGATGTTAGTATGGGGAAAACTATCCATTTGTTAGGAAATATTTAGAGAAAACAAGATTTCTGTAATGACACAGTGTTAGTTATAATTGAAGAGTGCATCTTTTCCTCTTAGTTGGGACTCCAAGCTGAGTTACACTAGGAAACACAAAACTCACAGATTTAAGCCCTATTCTTTCTGCTCTGTTCTGGCTCTCCTTTTGAGTTCTTGATTGTGTTTGCTTATTCACATGCTATCAAAACTTCTTGAGCTGGGGTCATACCATACCACCTTAAGTTTCAGTGAGTCTTCACAAGATTTCAAATTTTTTGAGTCTTCATATTTTTTTCTAAAAAGTAATGTGTCACCTTTTCAAATTTCTTTGTATTTTGCAGTGAATTTGTAAAGGCAACAGAGCTCAAGCTAGATGCTTACTGTATTTTTTTTTTAAAGCAAGTCCCTAATAGAATTTCATATGGCTAAAGTGTTTGGGCTAACCCAGTGAACTAAGGTTTTTCTCCTTTCGTTGACAGTTTCTTCCGTGGTTTTCAACCATCTAAACCCGGCCTGCGGGTGCTCACGGAATGGAGCAGGCTTTCCATCGCTCATCTCTGGAAATGGAGTGGGTGCGGTCCTCTCTACAGACCCCGAGGTCATACATATTTCTCTTGGTCTAAGAGTTCATGAGTCAATTCCACCACGGCTTCCACTCTTGGCACACTGGAGTCTCCCAGCTAGAACCCGATTTCTCTAGATCTTGTCTAGAATACAAGCAAACTGTGATCAATGCCATCATACAGGAACGCAAGTGTTCCTCCAGGAGCCAAGGGGGCACCCGGGGGAACCATCTGTGCTCATTCTGGAAGACCCCAGGTTACCCCAAGCCTAGTTCAGAGTTGAAGACTTCTCCGGGGAGGTGGAGATAAAGGTTCCTGATAAAATCCGACTGGAAGTTTTCTTTCTCCAAGCCAGTAGTTAGTCATCTGCGGACCTCGCAGCAGCAGTGACAACCCATGAAGTAGTTTCAGCCCTTAGCTAAGTACACTGACGTCTGGCTGGTGTCTTTTAATCCTTCGGGCCTGAAGCCACTCCCTGCATTTGAGAGAGTTCACGGCCGCCGCCCGCCTGGCGAGTGTGCCAGGACGGACAGAGGAGACGCGGGAAGCCCAGCCCGCAGCGCCCCGGGAGCGCACGTTCGCACGTTCGCCGGGCTGGCGGGAGAGGCTGGCCCGGCCGCGCGGGTGGGCGTGGCACAGCGCACGGGGGCGGGCTCAGCGGCACCAGCCCCGAAGCCGCCCTCCCATTGGCCCGGGGACACGCCCGTCTCCCTGTGAGGGCTTCCTAAGTTTCATTGAAGCTGGAGAAGTGTGCGCCCGCGGGGAACCCCAGCTGCGCCGCCCAGGCTGGGCTGTGAGGCGGCGCGGGGCGCGCGGCTGGCGCTGGGCATCCGGAAGGCGTGCGTGTGCGTGTGTGTGTGCGTGCATGTTGTGTTTTCTTTATAAAGTCCAGGCGGGGGGTGTGTGTGGGGGGGGTGGGTGGCGTCTGCCCCACTCGGGATGCGCCTTCGTGTCCATTCCCGCCCTCGCTCGCACGGTTCCAGACGCGCAGCGCCCCCCTCGGACCGCGAGCGCGAGCCCCGCCGCTGCCGGGGTGGTGGTGCGCCCCAGGCAGCTCCGGTCCTGCTCTCTCTCCGGCCCGAAGCTGGGGGGCGCAGAGGCTGAGCTGCGCCTCCTCTCCGGGATCCATTACCAGCGCGGCTCAGGAGCCAGGGTCCGCAGAGCGAGCGCCGGGGCGCGGGCAGAGGGGCCGGCCGGGGGCCGGGCAGCCTCCACACGTCGGCTTCGGATGGGGTCTGTCTAGACAGTTGTCGCCGCCGCTGAACGACGTCCCGAGAGCTGGACCCAAAGGAGAGCACCCCCCTTTCCTCGCGCCGCTGCCCAGGACGCCCCCGGGGGACCCCCGCCACACCTCCGCCCGGGACGCCCTGAAGAGGCCAACGCCGCCAGACTGCTGGGTGGACCCTGGATGGGACGGCCGCGGGGCGCTGGGCGCCTGGCGAGGTGGCTGGCCGGAGCCTCGTGAGCCCGGAGCCCAGCGAGCGCACCCTCGGAGCGGACGGCGCGGCGCCCGCCCAGGCGATGCCCCGGCGGCAACCAGCCGCCAGCGGCAGGAGGCCCTAGGTGGGCATGGGCCTGGAGCCCCGGCCCTAGGGACCTTTGAGCCTCGCCCCTCTGCTTACACTCCTGGGACCAACGCCATGGCCTCTGAAGTGGTGTGCGGGCTCGTCTTCAGGCTGCTGCTGCCCATTTGCCTGGCAGTAGGTGAGTGGGACCAACTCACTGAGGCTGACAGGGGAGGGGAGGTGGGCGCCAGGGCGGGGTGGGGGGTGGCTTCACAGTAAAGTTAAGGGCTTTTGTCCTCAGAGATTTGCCTCCTGAGGCCCAAGGTGTGGTCCGTTGCTGGGGCCCTCAGAAGCGTGCGATCCCCCCACGTCCCTGCCGGGATCCCCAACTTCCCACTCTGGGCCACAACTGGTCAGACCTGGCTGGCGTACATTGGAGACTGTTGTGTTGGACTTTGTCACACGTGCAGTTTCCTTAGTGTTCTATAAAGAACACCAGTTATAGACACCCTGTTCCCGTGGACTCTAGGATCTTCCTGGAGCCCCTGTCCCTTCCTTGTGTTCCCAGTGGGTCCAGAGGGCACCTCCTGCAGCCTGTGTCCAGCAATAGTGTCAGAAGAAGTGGACAATGCCAATACTTGTAATAATAATCATAATAATAATGAAAAGGGACCGGCTAACAGAAATGGAAATTGTCAGAAAACTGCCTTGAATTTCTGACTTTTGCTTTACCTCCACACAACTGGTGGCTGAAACTAGATAGCACTGAGCAAGTACTTGTCACCCATCCTCACTATTCTGGTCAGCCATTGGTAAAATCGAGAAGGGCCCAACCAGAATCTAGAGAGGACCTCAGACTGGTTCACTAATGCATGTCACAGTTTCTACATGCCTGGCAAGGCTTTGAAAAGGGAAGGGGGTGGGGGTGGAATATAAAGACCTGGGCAACATTGCAGGAGAATGGGAGTTTCTGGATGTCTTCTTGGTGCAGGTTACATTGAATCCCACTCCTGAGTTTAAGACAGATCCACATGAGACATATCCACACAGCCTTGCTTTCCCTCTTTCCTTACCAGAGCTGAAAATAGAACACTATGAGTTGACATTAATTGGGTTTATAAAGAGAACATGACCTTCTCACTGAAGGCCAGATTTAATATGTCAGAGTGGATGGCTCAACCTCACACCTGTGGTATATGTTTTCTTAGAGGAAGCAACTCGGAGCTCTAGCATGGAAGCATGTTGTACTGTGTTCAGTGATCTATGCTAATTACCGATATGGTTTCATAGTCATGTATAGATGAGAGAAGTTTCTGGCCCCAAAGGAGGAGCTGGCACACACTTTCTAGCCTCCAAATGCAGAATGCATTTTGAGTTTCTAGGCAGGACCTTTTTTTTTTTTCAGGGATTTTTAGCTCATATGTACCTCAGAAGCCAGCTTCCAGAAGCCAAGGTGGACCTTTCTCTTCCTGTTGCTTGGGAAATGGGTTTTGAAAAGAGCTTTTAGGTGTGTTATACATATGTGGGGTCACTGTTCAGCAATCACCGCGTGCCAGCACTTGGCTCTTCCATTTACTGATTGGAAAGGGCTGGTGCATTTGTTAACAAAGGGCTTTTAGTGTGAAAGCTGATTTGTGGTCATCAGTGGTAGAGAGACTTTTTTTACTTGAGGCTGATACTCTACCAGTTGAATTATGCTTCCAGTTCCATGCATTGTAGGGCTTTTTTAAAAAAAGGAAATATTGTGTGTGATTATTATGGCTCAGCTATACACCAAAAGCTATAAGGTAGTGTTTCCAAGTTGACTAAAGCACTAAGACTCAATGTTTTTCTCTGGAAGATCTCAGTGCAGAGTGAAGATCTTCCTTCTCCTAACTATTGGTACAATTTGCTGTGACCTAATTTATACTCTCAGTATCTTCCATAAATGATCATTTTCTCAGTATTGCCATGAATACTTCTTATTTGCTTGAGTAAGTAAAGAAGGAAAAGCCCTTTGATGCTGTAAAGTCAGACTGAAGAAGCATCCTGGATGTGCATATGGTTTTAAGAAAAATGTTTTCAGCTCCCTGGAACCACAGCCATCGATCTGTTTTCTCCTGTGGTCAGATCCTATAGGTCAGCAGTTTGGACCACAAGTACAGAGAGGAAAGGATGCAGAGTCTTAACACCTTAGCCACTTTGAACCCAAAACACAATGAACTATGCAGATGTGCCCAACTTGGCTGTCATGCTCCTTCCCTCCTGGTTTCCCCAGGCCCACCGTCCTGCTGAGTGCATCTGGTTTCAGCATTGCCACTGGAACATGGCACTGAATGGGAATAGTTCTGAAGAGCCAGATCTGAAGGTCTAACAGCAAATGTGGTTCCTGTTCATAATGCGCTCTGTGACTTGGTCAAGTAACAGAAACTCTTCTTTCCTTAAATATATCATCTATACAATGCATGTGTTGAAACATTAAGGAACATTTTCATTTTTTCTTCTGAATTTTTTCTACCCATCTCCTTCTTTTTTCATGAGAAAGTGTATAACCAAAACACCAGAAAATTTACATTTGAATTGTTCTATTCTCTTAACCATCTGACTTACATTATCCTTGAAGAAGGGTTAAGGACTACTAAGGAAAGTGATTATCTCCTCATACAGCTAATTGAGTAAAGCTTTTCCAGAGCAACTGGTTACAAAGGAGAGCCATTCTGGTTTAGGTTTTGCAGTTTGGATATTTTGGAAACTCTCCTGTACTGTCTCCTAGCACGGAGTTACCAGAGTGTGGCTTACCATTGATGAGTACAAGAAGAACAAAATATATGGTCACATTTGGCTTTGTTTTATTGGAGCTTATCATTGCAGAAATTAAGAGTTTTTGCAACCCATAGTTTATAAGCATAGAAATCCAAAGTATATTATAGCATTAACTGAAGCTGAATGATCTTGTAGGAGAGCATAGACTTATTCAAATACAATTGAATCAGGATGCCTCAGGCTCCTACTCAAATGCTTCTTCCAAATAATGCCCTGGGTGCTGGCTTGACCAATGGAAAGAGCAAGGGTGGCACACCCACAAGCCATCAAGCAATTGGGGCAAAGCCTAGGGGAGGAGATATTGGAAGAGCCCTATACTGTAGAAACTGTTCTCCAGGGCCAGGTGCCAGTGGCTCATGCCTTTAGTCATAGATACTTGGGAGGCTGACAGCTGAATATTGTGGTTCCAAGTCAGTCTTGGCAGGAAAATCTGTGAGACTCTTATTTCTAGTCAACCACGATACAAAGAAAGAAAGAAGGAAGGAAGGAAGGAAGGAAGGAAGGAAGGAAGGAAGGAAGGAAAGAAGGAAGGAAATTGAGCTGTGGCTCAAGTGGTAGAGTGCTAGTCTTGAGAAAAAAAATGAAAAATAAAGTTCAGGGGCAGCATCCAAGCCCTGAGTTCAAGCCCAAGACTGGCCTAAAACAAAACAAGACAAAATGGACCCTCAAGAGGACTCCACCTGCCCCTCTCCAGATGAAGAATCTTGCCACTTTCTTCTGTGGCTTTCTTTCCTTTTCACATAAGATTACTCTATTTTACTTAGAAATGATTAAGTCCAAGACACTTGGAATAAATACTGAGCCTGATCAATGCCATTACAGAATGAAGAAGAGCTTAGCTCCAGAATTCTATTATAGACCCTTCACGTGTGTTGGGAAATGCATCCCAAATGCTCTTCTAGCTCTAGTTAATGCTATGGAGGTACAACTTCTTGTACCTCAAAGGTCCCACCTTCCTTTTCCCCTTTCTTCTTTTCCAAAATACATATGAGAGCCTGTGCATACCAGGCTTGTGCTGACTAATGTTGGCCTTGGAGCTCAAATTCTAGCTGGTAAATGTGAAATTCTTATCCAACATCAGTTTGCTGGCTCTTTCCCACTGGCGTGAGAGCCTCCTGTGGATTCTAGACTCTGCCCCTGCCCCTCTCCACAGCTAGGATAAGGAGAGACAAGATCCCTTTGCAAGCCTATGAAAAGATAGGGTGAGGTAGGCATAAAATGTAGTATATTTATTTTTCTTCTTTTTTGTTTTGCCAGTCCTGGGGCTTGAACTCAGGGCCTGGAGCACTGTTCTTGGCTTTCTCAAGGCTACAGCTCTACCACTTGAGCCAGAGCGCCACTTCTGCCATTTTTCTTTATAGTTTGGTACCAAGGAATCAAAGCCAGGTCTTCATGCATGCTAGGCAAGCACTCTACCACTAAGCCAAACTCCCAGCCTCTGCATTATATTTCTTGTGTGCTAGTAATTTCCAGAAATCCTAGGTTCTTAGAAATTGTTAGGAGCAACTACACATCTCCCTACTAATTATTTTCAAAGCATCATCAACTTTGCTGTTACGTGGGACACATGGTATTTTTCACCCATGGTAGCACTGCCCACCTACATGCCTCTTTATTAAGCTTCTCCATAGATTCTGTTCAGAAATAGCCCTGATCATTGTCACACACTAAAATACTCTCAGTTGGGTACGGTAGTACACGTCTGCAATTTTAGAACTTTGGAGGCTGAGGCAAAAGATTCTAAGTTCAAGGCCAGCCTTGGCCCCTACATAGCAAGACACTGTCTCAGAAGTTAAGGGCTGGGATTCTTGGTCAGTTGGAAAATGCTTGCCATAGGTTTGAACCCAATCACAACAAACACACAAAACAAAAGTGTTCAGAAAATACCCTCTTGATGCACCAGTATAATGGATGAGACACAATTTGACTCACACCTGTAATACTGCCTATAATCATAGTTATTTAAGGAGGCTAAAATCTGAGAATCAGTTTGAAGCCAGCTCATGAAGGAAAATAAGGCTCTGTTCTCCAATTAACCACCAAAAAGTTGAGAGTAGAGGTGTGGCTCAAGTGATAAAACATTCCCAATCTTACTTGATAAAGCTAAGGGATCATGCCCAGGCACTGAGTTCAAGTCCAGTACCAGGACATACGTACATACACACATTCTGATTGGGTATAAAATATTTTGATTATGCTTTGCAAACAAAGATAGAAGAGCTTTTCAAGTTTATTCCATAGAAGGGAAAGGAATAAATCTCAGCTATTGTCTGAACCTTATGGTACTAACTAGGTACAGTTCTAGTCAGATTTTTATGGTAGACCTATTCTTGGAATGTGTTGTAACTACACTATGAGTCTTCAAATGAGGAAGGATGTTGGCAAGACCAACATTACAATGTTTCATATATTTTGAATATGCATAGGATGAATGTTACTGTGAATGCATTTCCCTTGTATAATTTATGATGTTGATGAAAATGTAGGAGACAAGAACATATTTGAGGTGTAGTTTTAATTGTCATCTAGTGTTTTTGTATCTTTCAATCAAGTTTTTGTTTCTCCCTCTGTTTTTTTTATTAGTTTTTTTTTCAGTATCCTTCTATATACATTTCCCAGAATCCACAAGAATCCTAATAGAAGATGCCCAAGGGCTTGGCTTTCCTACCTTAAACTAGCACTGGTCTGTCTTTACTGCACATTATCAGAGAAAACACTTGCCTGGCTTTTTATTGTTGACACTTGTCTTTTTACAGGTTTTGAAATGATTGCTTTCTGTGTTTCTCTTGTGGCTGTTGTGCAAAGGGAGTTTGATAATTAACAAATCATATGGTGAAGGTTTTGGAATACTGTGTTTTTCAACTGTGTTTTCCTGGTTCATTTGTCAGTGCTTTACCTCCAACTGCTTTCTTAACAGAAACAGATGAGAAAATTCTTCCTCCTCCTCCTCCTCCTCCTCCTCCTCTTCCTTCTCCTCCTCCTTCTTTTTCTTTTGTTTGGCTATGTTTTTCTTTTTCTTCCTTCCTCCTCAAAAACTAAATGAAGGAGCTCAACTGAAAAGATCCAAGTTGAAGGTTGCATATGGAGTTTGTAACTTGAAGTTTGTTTTCTTGTGGGGGCAAGGGGAAGGACAATGGTTTTCTGGTTTCTGTTCCTTACCAAATTATCTCTTGCTGGGGACTAGTGTGTGTGTGTGTGTGTGTGTGTGTGTGTGTGTGTGTGTGTGACACATACATACGCACAGGCATGCACACACAAACACTAATATAGGGGTTTGAACTTGACCTCTGGCATGGCTTTCTTGTTCAGAATTGGTGCTCTTCCACTTGAACCATGCCTTTAGCTCTGTTTTGTGTGGGTTAATTGCAGATGGAGTCTTGAAGACTTTTTTGCCCTGGCTGTTTTTGAACCTTAGTCCTCAAGTTCTCTGCCTCTTGCATAGCTAGGATTAAAGGCATGAGCCACTGGCAAGCAGCTAGCTAATTGACTGTGAACCACTCGGTTGTTGTTATTCTTTTTAATAATAGTCTCACAATTACCAGGCAGGCACCCTATCATTTGAGCCAATCCTCTATCCCACTATTGGAATTTTATGATGACATTTCTTTTTTTTTTTGCCAGTCCTGGGCTTGAGCTCAGGGCCTGAACACTGTCCTTGGACTTTCTCAAGGCTAGAGCTCTACCACTTGAGCCTCAGCACCACTTCTGGCTTTTTTTCTATGTATGTGGTACCGAGGAATCGAACCCGGGTCTTCATGCATGCTAGGCAAGCACTTTAACCACTAGGACAAACTCCCGGCCCTTATGATGACATTTCTATTCAGAAGTTGTGTGTGTGTGTGTGTGTGTGTGTGTGTGTGTGTGTGTGTGTGTGTGTGTGTGTGTACACACACCTGCTGTGGGGTTTTTGACCTCAGGATGTTATGCTTGCTAGGCAGGTTTTCTACCACTAGCTCTGCCTTCAGCCTTTTGTCTTATTTTTGAAATAGGGTCTCCCTTTTAGCCTGGACTACTATGGACTGTGGGCCTTCTATTTTAGACTACCCATTGTAATTGGGATAACAAGTGAGCTCAACTCCACCAAGCAATTTCAGTTGAGATGGAATCTCATGAACTTTCCCTCTCCACTCCTGCTATAGTAGGAACAGGCCTAAGCATTGGCATAGATGGTCACAATCCTTTCAATCTCACCTTCCCAAGTAGCTAGGAATATAAGAATTATCCACTGCCCCCAGCTTTACATAGACTTTCAATATCTTTATCTATTCATCTAGCTCTGTGTGTGTGTGTGTGTGTGTGTGTGTGTGTGTGTGTGTGAGAGAGAGAGAGAGAGAGAGAGAGAGAGAGAGAGAGAGAGAGAGAGAGAGAGAGAGAGAGAGAGACTGAGGCTTGAGCTTTAGGGCCTTGGACACCATCCCTGAGCACTTTTTGCTGAAGGAAAGTGCTCTACCGCTTGAGTCACAGGTTCACCTGTAGCTTTTTGTGGTTAATTGGATATAAAAGTCTAATAGACTTTTCCTTTCCCGGCTGTCTTCAAACCATGACCCTCATATCTCAGCCACCTAAGTAGCTAGGATTATAGATGTGAGCCCCCAATGCCTGGCCTTTTATCTAGCATTTTTATGACAGTGAGAGACTTAGGAGTTTCATTATTCCTTTTAAGGCATGCCAGATAAATAAATATTCTGTATGCCAAGAATGTTTAGAGCTTTCTACTGAAATTGTGACCTGCACTGTTCTCCACATATTTGTGATCACAGAACCCTAACTTATTTTCCTTGCACTCACATCTGGAATCCCAGCAGTGCAGGAGGCTGGGGCCTCCTGAAGATGTCATTGAGACTTCATCTCCAATTAACCAATTAGCCAGCAAAAAGCTGGGCTAGAAGTATGGCTCAATTGGTAGAACACCAGTTCTGAGTAACTAATCCTAGTAACCTCTGAGTTCAAATCTTAACTTATGCACATATACGTACACAGTATATATAATATCTTCCTCCTCCAGGTTCTGTATATGTAAATATTTTATATATATATGTATGTGTATGTACACACACACACACACATATCCTTAAGTAGTTGTACAAAAGTTGTTCAATTCAACCTATCAATTTATGAGTACAGTGCATCTTGGTCAGTGTCACCCCTTCAATCATACTCATCCATCTCTCTCATCTCCTTCATCCTCTCAAGTTATCTGGTTCTGTTTTTACATGTGTGCATTGAATATTATGACTCTATTTACCCACCCTTCCAGCATGAATATACCAAGCAGCCAGGCTTTGTGTGTTGTGGGTTGGCATCAGTTTCCTGGGCTGTGGCTCTTCAGTGGACAGGCATAGAAAGAAAGAGCGCCTCATCTCCCAGCAGTCCTCACTGGCCTAAGCATTTGGCTGCTAAGAATAAAGTAGGTCTGAAATGTGGCTTGATCCTGGTAGAGAAAAAGCTCCAAATACCCAAGGTCCTAAGTTCCATTCCAAGTCTTCCCCACCCTTAAACAATAAATAATAAAATAATGAAGAAATTTGGGGTCAGGAATAAATTCAAACCAAAAGTCAATTTGGGAAGATAAGCAGAGCTATTGCACAGAGTGACATCAACCCAGCCCAGCAGTTCTTATCTGCTCATCTTTCAGTTGGCTTGGTTGGTCCTCAGTGGCGTGCCCTGGTATTGCATGATAGGCCTGTGAGTGAACGATATGACCAGGCTTTCCTATGTTGCTCTTGGCTGTCTTAGATTGGACAGGCCTGGCCACTTCATACAATCAAGCTGACAAAAGCCAATTCTGGCAGGGACCTCCAAACACTTGAGGGAAAATTGGCAGAGCTTAAAGAGAGAATCCCAAGTTACTGTCAGCCTGGGTTAGAACATTGTCTTGTCTTGGGCTGGTTTATTTGGCATAGAGCGCCTTCATCCTGACTTTGAAGTTTCTTTCTCTCTTTCTTTATGATTCCAAAAGGACTTCACAAAATCTTCCCTGAAGTTTAAGCCTTTGTTTTTTTTTAGAATGGAGTGTGTCTGGGATTCCTCAGGTATATTGAGGAAACAATTCAAGGATTTGATGAAGTGCTGGTGTGTTAACACCACACAGGCATTGTGATAGTGAACTGAGTCCTTCAGCTGTGGATGGGGTGGGAATGACTAAGTTCCTTCCTCCAGCATGGTTTGACATCGCTGAAATTCCACATTCAGTACTAGGATGTGGAAGCTATGCTGGTGGCTTGGTAAACACGCTTGTTTGTCAGACACATTGCAGTTTACAAAAGTTATGCATGCATTTCATCATTATAGGTTCAGGAAGGGCTGAGGTTGAGTGTTCTTGTTTGGCATGGCCTCCTAAAACCCTGTTTGGATGCCTTTCAGAGAGAGGGTATGTGTAATTATGCATGTGTATATGTGTGTGGAACTATTTGTTATTTTTTATTTAATGTTGCAAATGCTCTGTTTTTTTTGTTTTCTCCCTCCTTCCTCCTCCTCCTCTTCCTCCTCCTCCTCCTTCTCCTCCTTCTCTTCCTTCTCTTCCTCCTGCTTCTCCTCCTCTTCCTCCTCCTCCTCCTCCTCTTCCTCCTCCTCTTTCTTCTCCTCCTCCTTCTCCTCTTCTTTCTCCTTCTCCCCCTCTTTGTCTCCTCCTTCTTCTTTTGGTGACACTGGGGAGTGAATTTAGGACCTCCCACATGCATTCTATCGCTTGACTTGTACTTCTTGAGCCCTTTTTATATTTTTGTCGGTTGTGGGGCTTGAACTGTGGGCCTGGGCACTGTCCCTGAGCTCTTCAGCTCAAGGCTAGTGTTCTACCACTTGAGGTTCAGTACCACTTTCGGTTTTCTGGTGGTTAATTGGAGATAAGGGTTTCACAAACTTTCCTGCCCAGGCTGGCTTTGAACCTCAGTCTTAAGATCTCAGCTTCCTGAGTAGCTAGAATTACAGGCCTAGGCCACCAGAACCTGGCTTGAGCCCTTTTCTGTGTGGGTTATTTTCAAAGTATGCTGTCATATATGCCTGACTTCCTAGGCCAAAATCCTTCTATTTGTGCCTTCATCCATTGCTGGGGATGACAGACATATATCACTGAACCCAGAAATAGGTCGAGATGCAGGCTTTCTAGTTTCTTTTTGCATGTTAGCCCTGCCACCCCACATCTGCTGCCATGTAGCTTCTTTTTGTTCTTTTATTGTCAACTCTCAGGAAGATGGTCAATCAAGGCCTGGATTAATATAGTGTACTTTTTTTCAAGTAGAAAAATCTGACTGTTTCATTCAGTCACAGTATACAGTGCAGTTTTTGAAATGGAGCCATGAGTGTTTGAGTTAAGTGGATCATTTGCTTATTCAGAGGGCGTAGTAATGGGGATTTTCCTGACAATTTCCACATCTCAAAAGGATTTCTCCTTGAGCTGGATCCCAGAGCAGAGCTGGGCTTCTGTGGGCTGTGCTACAGCATCCCTGACTGGCATAGGCGAGCAGGAGGTGTTTAGTCAGAGGTTCATCCTCCTTTGGAACTTTTGAGGGCCTTCTGTGCTAATGACCCAGGTTAAGATATGGAGCATCTGCACATTTCCCTTGAGAATGTTTACTCTGTGTAGGTATTTGGAGATTACAGTTGAGGAATCTTTTCTATTGCATAGTGCTATTATATTTCTATGCTTAACACAATAAATGTTCATTTAATATCACCAGTGCTAGGAGACAGAGGCTTGGAAATCTTTCGTTAATTCATCATAGTCATTTCTTTAGGGCTTTATAAAGTAGCCGTGAGACTGTAGAGGAGTAGAAAATAGTGAAATGAATTGATGACGAGGTGCTCTCCTGATGATATGTGAGTAGCTTACTGTGTGTGTGTGTGTGTGTGTGTGTGTGTGTGTGTGTGTGTGTGTGTGTGTGTGTATGTTAGTATTGGGGCTTGAACCCAGGGCCTGGGAGCTGTCATTTAGCTTTGTGCAATGCTAATGCTATATGTACCATTTGAGCCACAGACCCACTTCTGGCTTTTTGCTACTTAATTGGAGTTAAAAATTTGTTTTTCCTTCTCAGGCTGGCTTCAAACCTTGATTCTCAGATCTTAACCTCCTAAATAGCTAGGATTACAGGTATGATCCCCTAGATCCTGGCATAACGCGCTTTTTTTTCCAGTCCTGGCACTTGAAATCAGGGCCCGGGTACTATCACTGAGATTCTTTGGGTTCAAGTATAACACTATACTTCTTCAGCCACAGTGCCACTTCCAGCTTTTTCTAAGTAGTTTATTGGAGTCTCACAGACATTTTTTGGCATTTATTTTTATTTATTTTGCTTTTTATGGTAATTGGAAACAGAATCCACATATTGGTTCTTCAGGTTTCTCATATAACATGGAAAATATTTTTCTTTTTTTCATATACTTTTTATTGTAATTAATAGAAGGGTTACATTATATTCACCAGATAGAAGGTACATTACTTCACAAACATTGATTCCCTTTTCTTGGTCCCCATTTCCCTCCCCCCAACCGCAACCCTCATCTTGTTTTCCCCCTTCCCTATCCCATTTCAAATAACCAAATAAGCATATGTACAATATATCAGATAATAAGATAAAATACTGTAACAATAGGAGATAACCAAGGAACAGCAAAAGAGATGAGAGATAACATAGTACATTAAAGACAACAATCACTCAATATATGGCTTTTGTTTCTATATCCTGGAGGTCCTTTCATTTAATGTCATACTATATGGCCTTATGTATCTAGGTTTTGGTCTATTGTAAATCTCTGCTAGGAGAGCTCAAGGTTTCTGCTGATTATGACAAATGAGGGAAACCGTTGAGCCTATGTTCCTTTGAGTCTGGCTTACTTTACTATTTAATGTGATTTTTTTCAGTCTTTCCATTTCCTTACAAATGGGGTGATGTCATTCTTTCTGACAGCAGCATAGAATTCCATTGTGTATAAATACCACATCTTGTTGATCCACTCATCAACTGAGGGACATCTGTATTGGTTCCTTATCTTTGCTATGGTAAATAGTGCTGCAATGAACATCATTGTGCTAGTGGATTTAGTATGTCCTTGTTTCTGGATGATTGGGTAAATGCCAAGTAGTGGAATTGCTGGGTCCCAGGGGAGCTCTATGTTTAGTCTTTTGAGGAACTGCCATACTGCTTTCCATAGTGGTTAAAGGAGTTTGCAGTCCAACCAACAGTAATATCACTGAGAGTCTTTGGGTTCAAGTATAGCACTATACTTATTCAGCCACAGTGCTACTTCCTGCTTTTTCTAAGTAGTTTATTGGAGTCTCACAGACTTTTCTGCCTGAGCTAGCTTCAAAATGTTATCCTCAGATCTCAGCTTCTTGAGTAGCTAGGAAGTATTACGGGCATGAGCTACCAGTGCCTGGCTTCCTCACTTTTTAAACTACAGTTAATCTTGGGATATTCTTTGTTAGAGAGCCACTTACATATTTATTCAGTAAATGTGTACTGGATAGCTGTTCTGTGAGCCTAGTGGTGGTACATGTACTTACCTATTTTCTGCTAAGCTTATCTTTATCTGTGTTTTATTTGACAAGCAAAATTTATGTATAGTTGTGATGTATAACATGGCAAGATTAATTGAATTCTTTTGGTGTAAGCTGGGCACTGATCATACTTATAATCCTAGTTACTCAGGAAGCTGATATATGAGGTTTTGAGCCAATTGAATGGACAAATTGAAGAGACTCTTATCTCCAAATAACCAGTAAAATATCCAAACTAGAGGTATGGCTCAAGTGGTAGAGCATCAACCATGATCAAAGTCTAGAATCTGAATTTCAGTACTGGCAAAAAATTAAATAAATTCAAAACAAAAAAAACCCCAAACCCCCAAACCCCCAAACCCAAATCTCTTGATATTCTTGAAAATGGAACAATTATCTCCCAATTTTTCTGTAGTCATATTTATATTAATGCCTACTGGGATATACTAATTACCTTAATTTTAGGAATGAAAAAGCATATAGCAGATGTCTCCCTAATGGAGCTAGTAAGTTTTTGTTTCATTGGAAAGGATTAATAATGGAAGTGACTACTTTGCTTGTTATATTTGAAGATAGCTCTTGGTTGGATATAAAGACAAACTATGTTTATATGTGTCTAGCAAGAAAACTACGCTCTGTGATCCAAATTCATATGAAGCCCTATGCACAAACCTACAGAAAGATTCAGGTACTTGTTGGACATGGTTTCCTATGATCCTGAGTTTCTTAGAAGGGAGAATTACTTAAAGATATTATGGTAAGCAATCAACTTAGAATCCTTTGGTACAGTTACATAAATACGTTTATTTCAATTGAAGTGCAGTGTTCCCTCAAAAGCACTTTGACTTTAGGCAGGGCATTGAAGGTTCATGCCTGTAATCAGGAGACTGAGATCTGAGGATCACATTTAAAAAGGTAGCCCAGGCAGAAATGTTTGGGAGAATTTTATCTCCAATTAAAAGCTAGAAGTGGCCGGGAGTTTGGCCTAGTGGTAGAGTGCTTTGCCTAGCATGCACAAAGACCCGGGTTCGATTCCTCAGTACCACATACATAGAAAAAAAAAGCCAGAAGTGGTGCTGAGGCTCAAGTGGTAGAGCTCTAGCCTTGAGAAAGTCCAAGGACAGTGCTCAGGCCCTGAGCTCAAGCCCAGGACTGGCAAAAAAAAAAAAACAAAGCTAGAAGTGGCGCTTTGGCTCAAGTGATAAAGTGCTAGCCTTGAGCAATAAAGCTTAAGGACAGAATCCAGACCCTGAGTTAAAGCCTCAGCCCCAGCCCCAGCCAGCATATGTGCACAAATGTGTGAATGCTTGAATATGTATGTGAGCACAGAAACACATACCACACACAGATTGACTTTAATTCTCAGATAATTAAATAAAACTGATTTAGATTTGTGTTTGTTTTGGAACTCCTATCTAAGGATTTCATAAAGTTGAGCTCTCAGCTTTTGAGCTTGATCTTTCTGGTTGTTTCTGGATGAGGAAAGTTTTCAAAGATTTGTAGATAAATCTTGCTATGTTGAAAGACAAACTTTCTGAGCCCTGCCTTTTCATTATTGACATTTAAAAATTATCCTTAAGTAATAATACAAAACGGTTTCCATTCAGTGTGTCAGTTTATAAGTGCAATCCATCTTTTAGTGTGTACATCTATCTTTATATATGTGTGTGTGTGTGTGTGTGTGTGTGTGTGTGTGTGTGTGTGTGTGTGTGTGTGTGTGTGTGTCTGTGTGTATGTATCTGTGCTAATACTAGTTTAGGACTCAGGGCTTCATGTTCTTGCCTGGCCTTTTCACTCAAGGCTGGTACTCTTACTACTTAGGCTACATTTCCACTTTTAGCTTTTAGTTAGTTAATTGGAAATAAGAGTCTCATGGAGCCGGTGGCTCACACCTATAATCCTAGCTACTTAGGAGGCTGAGATCTGAGGATTGTGATTCAGAGCTAGGCCAGGCACTAAAGAACATGAGACTCTTAGCTCCAATTAACAACTAGAAAATGGGAAGTGGTGCTGTTGCTAAAGAAATAGGGTAGTAGACTTGAGCTGAAGAGCTCAGGGACAGCGCCCAGGCCCAGAGTTCAAGCCTCATGACCCACAAAAAAAAAAAAAAGAAAAGAAAAAGTAGTCTCACCGACTTTTCTACTTGTGCTGATTTTGAGCAGAGATCCTCAGATCTCAGCTTCTTGAGTAGCTAGGGTTACAGGCATGTGTGCCATCAGCACCAGGCTTAAGTACAATGTATTTTGATCTGTGTCACTCCCAACTCCATTAACCCCCTCCATCTACTTATCTGGTTCAGTTTTTACCCATGTACATTGGATATTATGGCTGTGTTTGCCTGTTCTTCCTGGGAGTAATTTTAAATTTCTCAGAACTTTGGTTTCTTCCTGTGCAGTACTGTTCCTTATTCCCACAATAGATATTAAAAAGAGACCTGTCAATGCTGGATGGAAATTGTGTGTAAATGGATATCTTAGAGCAGGAATTTAGAAGAAGGAAATTCAGGTATATTTGTGAAGCAACTTTTGGCAATGGTAAGTATGTGCTGAAAGGGCTAAAACCAACGGTCTGGCTACTTGTGTAAGACATTTTTAGCTGGGTGCTGTTGATTCATACCTTCAATCCTAGCTACCCAAAAGGGTAAGACTTGAGGATCAAGATTCGATGCCAGCTTGGTTAGGAAAGTCCTAGAGACTCTCATTTACAATTAACCTCCACCAAAGAAAGCCTCAAGAGGAACTGTGATTTAAGTGGTAGGGTACTAATCTTGAGTGAGAAAAGCTAAGGGATAGCACCCAGGCTCTGAGACTTTTTTGGGGGTCTTGTTTTTTTTGACCAGTTCTGGGGCTTAAACTCAGGCCCCAACCACTGTCCTTGGGCTTTCTCAAGGGTAGAGCTCTACCACTTGAGCCACAGCATCACTTTTGGCTCTTTTCTATGTATGTAGTACTAAAGAATTGAACCGAGGGCTTTGCGCATGCTAGGCAAGCACTCTATCACTAGGCCACGCTCCCGCCCTCCCCCTTAGAATTTATAAAGTTAATCTTGATGAACATCAGTGGTTCCAAGTAAGAGGAAAGAAGTCTCCTTTAATATGTGCTCGTTAGGGTGGTGTTCTTACATTCAGTTTATACCAGTGGAACTGTAATGGAAGAGAACAAGGAGACCCACAGTCTAAGAGAGACTCATTTGAGGTGTGTGTGGTTTTTGTTGTTGTTGTTGTTTTTGTCGGTCATGGAGCTTGAACTCTGGCCTGGGTGCTGTCCCTGAGCTCTTCAGCTCAAGTCTACTACCCTACCTCTGGAGCCACAGCGCCACTTCCAGTTTTCTGGTGGTTAATTGGAGATAAGGGTCTCAGGATCTTTAGTGCCTGGGCTGTCTTTGAACCATGATCCTCAGATCTCATCCTCCTGAGTAGCTAGGATTACAGGTGTGAGCCTGCATGTGTTTTTTGATCAAGACAATATGTACAGTTATGTCTTCTCATTTCTATATTCAACAGACCAGTTTTTTCACTCATTCACATTTTCTATCAAGGAAGACGTTAATTGTAAATATTTTGGAATTTAGATGAAAGCTTTCCAAAAGATATCTGAGAGTGTTGGATGCATTCAAGCAGTTATTAAGTGAACTGAATTTTTAAGATATATGAGAATGAAATAATACTCCATCAACTTTATTGATCAATGGAAGAAATACAGTCAGTATTATGTTTTGCAGAATTTTTTTATTTCTCAGAGCTATGATTTGCTAAAATTCAAATATGATTTAATTTGGATATTGTGATTATTTTCAAATACACAGCTACTGCAGTCCCAAAGCTATAAATACAATACAAATACTAATATCACCCTGCCTAGTTAGCTATGCTACAAAGGCATATGTTTAGTCCTGGAGATTATGTAATTATATATTTCTAGGTCCTCTATTCTTGTTTGCTAAGGTACATGTTAATTGTTTGGAGATGTGGGTACTTTGACATATGTATATTTTAGATCTGACCTTATTTCCATATAGAAATAATCCTTTGTATTATATATACATGTACTAGTGAGAAGGAGGAATACTCTACTTACGTATGTGAAAATGGAACAGAGAGTCACAATGAGCTTAGTATGGGAAGGAGGAGAAGAGGAGGGAGGATGATAGAGGGGGTGACTCTAATTGAGATGTACTGTATCCATTAATGGGCATGTTGAAAAGAAACTTCCTTGTACAAATAGTTGATGCTAAAAAAGATTATGAAGGTACATCATTAGATTTAGATTCTATTTGGATAACTAAAATTTCCATGAATCTCATATTTTCTTCTTTAATTATTTTTGAGGCTTTAGAACTGAGGCTGCTTATTATTATTTTAGTTTGTTTTTTATTTTTTTATCTTATTGTTGGGGTAATGTATAGAGGGGTTGTAGTTATTTTTGTCAAGTAGTAGGTGCATTATTTCTCAAATCTTGATACCCCTTCCTATGTTTTTGTCCCCATGTCCCACTCCCTACCCCCTCCCAATCATCTTGTTTTTCCCCTTTCTTTCCCTATTTCAAATAAACGTATATACAATATACCAGATAACAAAGCCAGATGCAGTTACCATATGAGATTAACCATAAGGGGAAAAAGATTGAAAAATAATACATTAAGAACAATAATTACACAAGATAAAGCTCTTGTTTCCATATCCTAAAGTTCCTTTCATTTAGTCTCATCCTATATGACCTAGGTTTTGAGCTATTGTGATCCTCTGCTAGCAGAGTCCGAAATGTATACTAATCATTACAAATGAGGGAAATCATTGAGCCTGTGTTCCTTTGGTTCTGGTTACTTCACTTAATATGATTTTTTCCAAGTCTTTCCATTTCCTTAGGAATGGGGCAATGTCATTCTTTCCGGTGGCTTTAAATTGTGTGCAACCAGTTGTTTGTTTTTACATTATGCAGTTCTTCTGGTCTATCCACATTGCTATCATGCCTGTCAAGCTGCTTTGTGCATAGTAGGTATGTTGTTTTCTCTCTGCAAGTCTTCTGAATGAAACCAGTAGTAGACAGGCACTTACCTGTTTAAATGTAGAAGTATAGAATCTTATTTCCTTCAAGTTTGAGAAATGCATGGAAACCCAATGAGCCATCAACATAAACCAACAAAAACATGTCTCTTTGAGAAGAATTTACTTTGTGGGAAATTAGAAAGATGCCAACAAGACTGGGTGTGCTGGACTATACTTTTAGCTCCTAATGAGATAGAGATTGGAGCGCAGGAGCAACTATTCTCTAGAAAAAGCTGAGTGTGGTAGCACATATCTGTTAACTCAGCTGTGTAGGAACATAATAGGAAGATTGTTGTCCAGGTTGGTTAGGCATAAGCTGCCTTGCTTTATTTTCTGCCTTCCAAATAACCAGCGCAAAGAAGGGCCACAGGTATGGTTCAATTGGTAGAACACCTGTCTAGCAAACACAATGCCTTGAGTTTAGTACTAAATACTACCAAAAAAGAAAAAAATGTTAATTGAACTTCTCTTTGGTTCATAGTGATAAAAGCTCACTAATGCTTTGTAACAGATGTGAAGATTAAAAGACATCTGGTGGTTTGTTAGCCAAATCTGAGCTGGTGGAACTGTGGTTAGTTTACCTTTGGGTTGGTAATAGCTGCGGCTGGTTTAAGGACAGATAGGTTTGGAATGCTGACCAGCAACATGATTACAAGACCACACTTCTGGGGGACCCAGTTCTCACTGCAGTCCTGATGGCTCTGTTGGCTGCTGTGTGATTCTCCCCAGTGTGGCCATTCTAAAGGATGATGTGGAGGTAAACTCACCTCGAAATCTTATATTTGGGTACAGAAACCACTGTAATTCTGTGAAGTATCGACCAGTGAGTAATTCCAGGTTGTGGTTAATTTTTTCATTGCTTTCATATTTCTACAGTGTTTACTTACTGGAAGAAACTCTGAGACTAATGGTTTAGCGGATTTTGCAGCTACACAAAGCAAGCTCTTCAGTCATCTCTCACATCTGTCCACTACTGCTGGCTATGACAAGAAGCAGTGTTCAGATGTATTTGCAGCAGACGGCCTGGATCAGCTCCCTGTCTGGGATTCAAATGGTTCTATTTATACTCAAGAACCAAGTTTGTTACTTTCCCCATTCTCTATTACCCTACTTCTGTCAGAACACTTCATTGTGCTAATGCAATCCACTGAGGCCAAATTAGGGTCCTAGCTAAGAAAGTCCTTAATGTAGCACATTTAAAGCTGGGTTAGGAATGATAGTTATGGTTGAGCCATAATAGTCTGCTTTTATTTACCATCAGATTCAACTGCTTGTTCTATTGCTTTCTCTCTCCTCTGGCCTCCTATACTCAAAAAACATTCTTTTTACTTTGTGATATTATTACAAATCAGTGAAATATTAGATTGGACTCTGCTGAGGCTCCTCCTTCCAACCAATTCTTTTTTAATTCTCTTCTAATATCTTGAAGTAGTTGTACTAAGGGATTTCATTTCAACATGTCACTCCTTTCATGATTTTCTCCCATCATTCCAATCCAACATTTTTGGAATTCCATTTTCACATTTCCATTCATCTCTTTTCAGGGGCTGCATAGGCAAATGAGAAGTATGTAGATTTAAGACAAAATATGTCTTGACTTTTTGCCAAGACAAAATATGGGCTTTCTGTGTTCTAGTGATTTTTAAAGCTAGAGAATTAAAAATTCTGCAAATTGGTATCTGTATTTCTTGCCCTTGATCCAACTCTCTCTACCTAACATCTAAGGTGTTTCCTACAAGTTATTCCTAGAGAATCAATGTCTAAGTCACAATTAGCCTAATATGATAGGCAGGTGATTTTTCTTCAACTAATCTACTTGTTAAATTAAAAATCACCACAAATAAGTGTACCAAATCAGCACTTGTATTGGTGATTCATCCTTGGGAAATTTCTTCATAATAAAATCAAGATGGGGGAAGTTTCTCATACTGCTTCATGGTGCATTTCTTAGAGATAATTATTTTTTTCTTTTGAAATTATTTTAGTTCTGAAATGTTCCAGCACAGTTCGGATTTCAATGAGATTCAAAAGTTAGGTGCAATCGATCTGATTAATTATGATGATCTGATGATGTTTGGAGCTGTTTGTTCTCATTTTACACCAATCAGAAAGGAACTGTGCTAACATGAAATTTCTCACTCAGGGATCTCAATCTGTCAGTGGCGGAAAAGGAAGAAAATATACAAGAAGGAGCGGGATGGGGTAACACCTGCACTCTCAGGGGTCTTCCTGGACTCAGGGCTGGAGAGGCAGACTGTGTCTTTGTGAGGGTCAAACACTGTGGAGTGACACACTGGCTGGTCATCTTTGAATGGGCTATGTTTCTGGTATGTCTGTCTCTCTAGAATGATAAGCTCCTCTCAAGAGTCATGCATAGAGTATAATGATCAAATGAACCTAGGTGAAACCAAATATCAGCTCTGAGGAATGTGGAGAGCAGCTGTACAAGGACTGAAGAAAATAGTAAAGTTGTTATATGTGCACTGACAAGGGCTTTCAGCCATCCAACTAGTAACTCTATAGACTTAGATAGTCTTAGGCAAAGGGCTAAGAAACAAATCAACAATTATATTCATCATTCCACTCTTCTTTTCTGTTGGAACACAAAATTGTTTAATCAATGTAGTGCTGAAAATGGGATTGTATTTTAGCACAAACATTTTATCAACTGCTTTGGTACTTAGACAAGACACAAAATTCTCAGTTAAATTTGATTTCAGATAAACATTGCATATTTTTCTTTTAATATAATATTGTCATTGTAGTATTTTAGGTGCTTAGAATTCCATGTATTCAGCAGCATAACTGTGACTTCCTGACTTTGTAAAAATTTGTATTATTCTTTTGTTAATATTATACCATAATAATATTTCTCTCTTGGTAAATGATCTATATGAGGAATATTTTCATGGTCATGCACTGTTGTTATGACTTAAGTTCAATTCTTTTTTTCCATATATTTTTATTGTAATTAATAGAAGAGTTACATGATATTTTCCATATAGATGTGCATTAATTCCCATACATTGATACCCTTTCACATGTCTTGGACTCCATTTCCCTCCCCCCCACCCCTACCCCTCATCTTGTTTTCCCTGGTTCCCTATCCAATTTCAAATAACCAAATACAAATATATCCGATATATCAGGTAACAAAGTGAGATACTGTAACAATATGAGACAACCAAGGGACAGCAAAAGAGATGAGAGATAACATAGTACATTAAGAACAACAATCATTCATAATATGGCTTATGTTTCTATATCCTAGAGATCCTTTCATTCAGCGTCCTACACCAACATCATTTGTTCTGAGTATTAGGGAAATCTCAAATATTTTTCTCTTAAAGCATTGACTTAATACTTCTTTTTTGCTGGACTTTTTTGCAGGGATAGAGGAAAATCTAAACATAGATTTTTTCCGTATGTTTTTATTATAATTAATAGAAGGTTACATTATATTCACGAGATAGAAGGTGCATTACTTTACAAACATTGATTCCCTTTTTCATGTCTTGGTCCCCATTTCCCTCCCCCCACCCGCAACCCTCATCTTGTTTTCCCCTTCCCAATCCCATTTCTAATAACCAAATAAGCATATGTACAATATATCAGATAATAAGATAAAATACTGTAACAATAGGAGATAACCAAGGGACAGCAAAAGAGATGAGCGATAACATAGTACATTAAAGACAACAATCACTCATTATATGGCTTTTGTTTCTATATCCTGGAGGTCCTTTCATTTAGTGTCATACTATATGGCCTATGTATCTAGGTTTTGTTCTATTGTAAGTCTCTGCTAGGATAGCCCAAGGTTTCTACTGACTATGACAAATGAGGGAAACCATTGAGCCTATGTTCCTTTGAGTCTGGCTTACTTTACTATTTAATATGATTTTTTTCTAAGTCTTTCCATTTCCTTACAAATGGGATGATGTTGTTCTTTCTGACAGAAGCATAGAATTCCATTGTAATAAATACCACATCTTGTTGATCCATTCATCAACTGAGGGACATCTGTATTGGTTCCTTATCTTTGCTATGTTGAATAGTGCTGCAATGAGCATCATTGTGCTAGTGGATTTAGTATGTCCTTGTTTCTGGATGATTGGGTAAATGCCAAGTAGTGGAATTGCTGGGTCCTAGGGGAGTTCTATGTTTAGTCTTTTGAGGGACTGCCATACTGTTTTCCATAGTGGTTGAACGAGTTTGCACTCCCACCAATAGTGTAGTAGTGATCCCTCCTGGCCAGCTTCTGTTATTAGATTTCTTGATCCCGGCCATTCTAACTAAAGTGAGGTGGAATCTTAGAGTTGTTTTGATTCATATTTCTTTTATGGCCAGAGATGTTGAGCATTTCATGTGTCTATAGGCCATTCTTATTTCTTCTTCAGAGAAGACTCTCTTTTAGTGGATCTGCTTTTACCATGAGGTCTTTGATCTTTTTGGAGTTAATGCTGGTGCAGGGTGACAAAGAAGGATCTGTTTAGTTTTCTGCAGGTGCTTAACCAGTTCTGCCAGCACAACTTGTTGAAGAGGCTGTCTTTCTTCCATTCTAGTTTTTTGGCTCCCTTATCAAAGATTAGGTGGCCATAGATCCGTGGGTTAATATCTGGGTCCTCAGTTCTATTTCATTGGTCTTCAGGCCTGTTCTTGTGCCAGTACCAAACTGTTTTGGTCACTATAGCTCTGTAACAGAGTCTAAAGTTTGGTATTGAAATTCCTCCTGCGCTGTTCTTTCTGCTAAGAAGTATTTCTTCTATGTGGGGTCTTTTATTATTCCATATGAAATTTTGGATAGCCTCTTCTATTTCTTTAAAGAATTACATTGGGATATTGATGGGTATTGCATTGAATTTGTAGATAGCCCTTGGCAAGATTGCCATTTTCATGATGTTGATTCTTCCAATCCAGGAGCATGGAAGGTTTTTCCATTTCCCCAGTTCTGCCTTAATTTCCTTTTTCAGGATTTTAAAATTTTCATCAAAAAGTTCCTTTACATTCTTAGTTAAATTAATTCCTACATACTTTATTTTCTTTGAGGCTGTTGCAAAAGGAGTTGCTTTCCTGGTTGTTGCCTCGTTCCTCTCACTGTTGGCATAGAGGAAGGCAGTTGATTTTTGAGGGTTAATTTTATACCCTGCTACCTTACCAAAGTTTTGAATCATCTCAAGCAGCTTTGGGGTGGAGTCTCTAGGGTTAAACACAGAGTTTTTGTAATGTTACTTATTTTAATTTCCTAGTAGATATTTTGTTAGTGTAATAAAAATTTCTAAAACTTAAGTTTTCAATCAGCAGTACATAGTATACTTGCATATTTAGTTTTTTAAAATCTCAAACACTTCATGGATTAACATTAATATAACATCAAACTAAAATGGTTCAGAGTGTTAATATGATTTTCATCTAGTTATAAAGGAAAACATAAAAACATGTAACTACTAAGATGTTTTCTTTTAATCATTTTTGTGCTAAGTTCTGAAGCTTGAACTGCACTCAGAGCCTTCCTTAATTTTCACTGGGCTTTTTCGCACAAGACTTGTGGTGAAAGCCACAGCTCCACTTCTGAGTTTTGGCTTACTAACTGGAGATAAGAGTCCTGCAGATATGTCTTCGTTGGTTGGCTTCAAATCGTGATCCTCAAATCTAGGTACCTTGTATAATTAGGATTACAGGGGAGCCACTAGCACCTGGACTAAGATATTTTCTTTGATTTTTTTTTTGTTCTTCAATCTCTTCTTAAAGATTATGTGTAAATGTGAGTTCTCTCCTACATTATATTAGAGAGCTCTTTAAGCACTTAAAATATGAACATGTATTTGTTCAGTCTATGTTTTGATTATTACTCATTTAGCTGTTTGTATCCTAACTGTCCATCCTAAGTAGTCAGGTCTTGGTGGCCCCAAGAGTTAAGGCTCTTACTTATGTCAGACACAGGCAACTGATTAATCTGCACACATTGCTGTCAGGAAGAATCATAAGAATGAAAGACATAGTAGTTATGAGTTTTTATGTTCGCTCTTACTTCTAGCCACATTTACTGGATACCAGTATTCCCGACCACTGGGGTTCAAATCCATGTAGTCACTCCACTGTTTAGATGATAAGATTCTAAGAGAGTGGTGACAGATACAGAAATGACCAGGGTACGTTTTCTTTGAAGTTCTCCAGCCTTATATAACTCTTGGTGATATTTAATTTTCTTATGGGAAGCTTTCAAGTGTTCCGTCCTGGTGAGTACAGCTTAGCTGTGGTCACCAACTATCTTTTCCAAATACTTGGGAGAAAAAAAAATAAGACACCCTACTATTGACATCAGACCCATTGTCCCCAACAGTTTTGCTGCCTCATATTTAAGCAAACAAACAAAAACACACTGCACATATCTTGGAGGCTTCTGAGGGAGTTGTTGTCAATACTGAACCTGCAGCATTGGCATTCTGATTTGTTTTAAATGTAGATTCTCAGGCATGTGTGCTTTGCCAAGAAAGCTAGGTGAGTTGAGAATCAGAACTAAGATCACAGTGGCCAAGTTTTCTTCATCTTGGTTGGAAGCTTTGGAGGAACACATTATTGGAGTCATTGTGACATAGTAGCATTGAGAACCACAATCACATTGAAAATCAGTATAAGGGCATTCAGAAGGTCAAGTCTAACTGGGGTGTGGTTGGTAAAAGGAAATCACATAGCTATGGTGCAGTAATCTTAGGGAGTGCCTCTCTGTCTCTGTCTGTCTGTCTCTGTCTGTCTCTGTATCTCTCTGTGTCTCTGTGTCTCTCTCTGTGTCCCTCTCTGTCTGTCTCTGTCTCTGTCTGTCTCTCTGTCTCTCTCTCTCTCTGTTTCTCTCTCTGTGTCTCTTTCTCCCTCTCCCTCTCTCCTTCTTTCTCTCTCATTAATTGGACTTGCCAGCACTTGCTCACACCTGTAATCTAGCTACTCAAGAGGCTAAGATCATGAACACTGCAGTTTAAAGTCAGCTGGAAAAGAAAATTCTGTCAGATCTGATTTTCAGTTAATCACCCAAAAGCCAGAAATAGAGCTCTGTGGCTCCAATGGTAGAGCACTGGCCTTGAGTTAAAAGGCAAGAGGAAACACCTAAGCCTTTTAGTTCAGATCCCGGGAGCAGCAAAGGAAACAAAACAGAAAACAAAGGCAAAACAAACAAAACAAGAGTCTTGAACTATGTCATCATGGGTATGGAATAATAAGGAAGAATATCTGTTTAGATACTTAAGTTTAATAGTACATCATATTTAATTTTCCTCTTAAATGCTTGGTTTTTTTGACACTGGACTAGGTCTTGAACTCTAGCCCTCACAGTCCCACTCAATTTTTTTGCTCAAGGCTGATACTCTACCACTTAAACCACATCTCTACTTCTGGTTTTTTATTGGTTAATGGGAAACAGTCTCATAGACTTTTCTACTCAGGCTACCTAGAATTCTAGGTGTGAGTCATTGAGGCCCCATGGTACATTTTGTTTTTAATGTTTCATATTCATAGCAAATTAGGGCTAGAATAGAGAGTTCTCATGTCCTGTCCTCACCCAAGGCCACTGCTCACCTCTAACCACATAATACATCCGTTAACACTGTTCAACCCAGGTTGACATCACAATCACTCAAAGTCTCTGGTTTACATTTGGTTAAGTTTTAAGAAATTCTGAACACTCTTTAAATTATTAGACGCGTTGTTCTTTGTTGCAACTGTGTAACTTGGTTTACCAGAATATGTGCATTTTCTTCAAACTTTTAATCAAGTTTTTATAAAATTACACACAAACTAATCAAAGCATGTAAAACTTGGATTAAACTTCTTATCCTCTACACCTGCAAATACTTAACAATATCTCTCTGTATTCTAACGAGAGAAGGGATGACATGGTCATTATCTGATTTATGTAACTGTAACCTCTCTATATATCACATTTATAATATCAATAACACTAAAATTTTATTTAAAAAAATCTCTGTTCCAGGGCTGGGAATTTGGCCTAGTGGTTAAAGTGCTTGCCTAGCATGCATGAAGACCCGGGTTCAATTCCTCGGTACCACATACATAGAAAAAAGCCAGAAGTGGTGCTGAGGCTCAAGTGGTAGAGCTCTAGCCTTGAGAAAGTCCAAGGACAGTGCTCAGGCCCTGAGCTCAAGCCCAGGACTGGCAAAAAAAATTTCTTTCCAGCTACAGATGTTTGTACACCAGTTTGAATTTTCCTTTTAAATATTGAGGTTTGAGTTCAGAGCCTCAGACTTGCTAGATAAGTAGTATACCATCCCTACTCCTTTTTTCTAGATACCTTTCAGGGAGGGTCTTGCATTTTTGTCTGCAGTTGATCTCAGAATACCATCCATGCCTCTCATGTAGCTGGGATCACAGACATGTGCCACTGTACCCTGTTTATTGGTTAAGATGTGTCTTTATTAATATTTTTCCTGCTCATTCTTACTTGAATCCCAATATCCTCCTATCTCTGCCTCCAGAGTGCTCTTGTCTTTTCTTCTTGTGCTCATACTGGAACTTAACCACCGAGTATTGCATTTGCTCAGTTTTCTTGCTCATAGTTGGTGCTTTACAACTTGAGTCAATTTTCTAGTCCAGCTTTGTGATAGCCAGTTAGTGATGGATTCTCGAAGACGTTTCTGCACACATTTTCTTCGATTCCACACTTGCTTTATGAGTATATACAATAATTCTGTCTTGATGTACTCTTTCCTCAGATATCCTGTACTTCACATTGCTTGCACTAAAACAATTAATAGATGTGTGTTATATTGGGTTGGTTACCATACCACCATATCACTCTAAAGCTCCCTGACCAGGGCTTACTAATCTTTTGTCCTGAATGCATCAGATCCATGTTTTATAGACTGAGCCATAACGGACGTATGCTTGGGTTATGGAAAATTTCTAGACAACAGTTATTTCTGATTTTTACAAGTCACTTAACCATGCATTTCACCTTCTGCTTTGTGCATTACTGACAAAGAACTTAAAAATACTGGTCACAGAGCCTCTCAGAAAATGCCTCTCATTGATTTTTTTGCTTACTGTCTAGAAGACTAAGTTTGAAATGCACAAATATATACATAACTGTGAACAAACCCCCAAATCCTATCTTTCAATTTGAATCATTGTATAATTTTAAAATCTTTTCAGAGGCGTGTATTTCTTCTCAAAGCTGGAACAGCGTGTGCCAAGCCATGGGTTTGATTATTCAACCACCCTCCCACACACATAATGCACATATACAACTAGTACCACACATATCTACATGCCATATACATACTACACACCCAAACCCCATACATAGCAGATATCACACACACACACACACACACACACACACACACACACACACACACACACACCAAAACAAAGTACCCTTTCAGTTTCAGAGTTCTTTGTCAATACAAATATACAAGTTTTGCGAAGCCTTCATCTGGGTATTCTCAAGAATTTTCATCCTTCAGCCAGAATGAGGACACAGAATCATTCATGACGTTACAAGTCAGAGCTACAGATTTCACTGAGATCTTGTATTTTATCATCAGGAATACATTTTTAAATCTGTTTTACAATCTGTCCCACTTGCTTTGATACAAAATAACAAATCCTTAGAAGTGGCATGTCTCATCCAGAATGATGTAGCAAATGAGCCAGCAGTCTCAGGGCCATCTACCACTTGCTACTGTGGCTGTGGTGACACATGATGCCTGCTGTGGACCCTTGAGGATGGGTAGCTGTCAGTTCTAGAACCCTAGTAGACTTCATGCTTAGTCTGTGAAGAGCAGGAATGGCATCATCAAGTGTGCAAAGAGTTCCAGAGAACTAAGCTGAAAGATGGTCAAGACAGTGGTCTGGGGGCAGAGAGAGTGACAAATTGGCGGGGATTCCTGATCCTCTAAAAGCATCAGCCAATTCTTCCCAAGTGGCATAGGAATCCAGTTGCCCAATGATATATGTTTTATTTTTAATTACATTTTCATTTAAGTAGTTGTGCAAAGGAGTGCAAACTGATTCAATGCATGAATCAGTTCCTCCTCATCCCTCCTAGACCAGCTCCTCACCTTAGTTTGCTTGATTTCCTAGGATATGTATTGAATATCATGAATGCATTCTCCTCCGCCTTCCTCTTTCCATTCATCTACCCTCTCTTCTTGCTATCTCCTCATACCTTTCAAGCACCAGTGTCATGCTATTCATTTTGTTGGACTACATTTGTTTTTTAAGTAGTTACACCATTTGAATTCTCCCTTGAAAGTAGCATACTTCAGTCACTGCATTTCTGTTCAGTTGCATATAACTCGTATGTGTTTGCTTGTATGTTTATATATTACCTCTAACTTCCATATGGGAGAGATAACATTCATCCTTTGTCTCCCATGTCTGACTTACTTAAGATGATTTTTTTCCATGTCCATCCATTGCTTTGCAAAGGATGTAGTATTATTCTTCCTAATGGATGAGTAAAATTCCATTGTGTGTGTGTGTGTGTGTGTGTGTGTGCATGTGCGCGTCACATTTTCTTGATCTATTCGTCCATTTAATGGCATCTGGGCTATTTCTATACCGTGGCTGGAATGAATCAACATGATTGTGCATGTGGGATTTCTATATCCTGATGGTTACAAGCCTGCCCTGCCTGGCTGGCTGTTTTGTTCACTTTGCTGCCTCCAATGCTAAAGTAAGCAAATCCCAAGTGGTATGAGAAACTCTCTGCCTGCTGCCTGCCTGCCTGCCTACCTGTCTGTCTGTCTGTCTGTCTGTCTTCCTATTTGTCTTCTATCTGGTCAACAAGCATGTCTGTTTCCCAGAAGCATGTCATCCACTCTCCTTCTGCACTTGTGCTGTGCTTCAGGGTTCAAGCTGACAGAATATGTGGAGGAGAGTCCATGGGAGGAATCTGAGCCTTGCTTCGTGGTGTAGAGAAAGCTTTGGAAGTAGATAGCAGTGACACTAAAGGGCCACAGATAAACAGCCCACTTCAGATGTCCTGAGTTTTGATGACAGGTTCAGATTTCCTACACCTGTTCTGGTCAAAGAAAGCACATATGAGATTAGACACAGCTTCATGTGTGTGGTCTAGGACACACAGCTGTAGGAAACAAGGCCTGGGCTCAGCAGACAGGGCTGGTACAGTGGGAGGAAGGTACCAGGTCACACTAGAGGCACTGGAATGGAAAAGAGCTGCTACAAGGCATATGCTCCTTACTCAGGTCCCAGCTCCTCTGAGAACTGGTGTTGTTACAGGTTTTCCCCACTAGTGGGATTCCTGCTTATTTGAGGGGAAGTGCCAGGGTCTTGATAGCATTAACCCCATTGGAAAACACTGGAGTGGCAAAGGCCCATGGCTTCAGCATGCATGACAAATCCCCCTTCTCTTCAGTGTGGATGGGGCTGGCTTAAGGATTTATTTTTAATGAGAAGGAATGGATCCAGGCACCTGTGGCTCACACTTAGAATCATAACTACTCAGTGGCTGAGATCACAGAGAAAGCTTGGACAGGTAAATCTAGGAGACTCTTATCTCCAGTTAATCAACTTTAAGGAAAAAAACAAATCCAAACAAGAGCACAAGACCCTTATTCAAGTTTTAGTACTGGCGCGCGCATATGCATGCACACAGACACAGACACAGACACAGACACAGACACAGACACACACACACACACACACACACACACACACACACACACACACACGCAAGTGGAATTGTGATTTGAAGGCTTGTTACCTGTATATCTATCAGGAAACTGGGAATGAAGACTGATATTTCCCAGCTGTCCTGGGAACTTGTCACTGAGCTTTCCCATGCAGCTGGAGAGGATGGCATTGCTTCCATACACAGGTTGTGCTAACTCTGTCTTTACTCTCTACCTTTCATCATGACTAATGATCACCTTTCTTTCACATCATATGCCTATAAATCAAGTCTTACTAGAAATGTTAGGCAAGGCAATACCAGTAAGATAAGATCTATACATCAAAATATCAGCATCTTGGGCCGGGAGTTTGGCCTAGTGGTAGAATGCTTGCCTAGCATGTACGAAGACCCAGGTTCGATTCCTCGGTACCACATATATAGAAAAAAGCCAGAAGTGGTGCTGAGGCTCAAGTGGTAGAGCTCTGGCCTTGAGAAAGTCCAAGACAGTGCTCAGGCCCTGAGTCCAAGCCCAGGACTGGCAAAAAAAACCATCAAACAAAATATCCGCATCTTATATAGTGAATGTTGACGTTATACTTCTTGCTGCTCATATGCAGTGCTACATTCACCTGTTTTCCCATCTTAAATTTATTCTTTCTAGATGCATGGAAAATGAGACCATCTGCCTCCTAATATATCAATATGGCCAAAGAGGCAGGCAGGTCCTTTAAAATACAGACCATGTGAGAGTGACTTTCTTTTTGTAAAAAGGAATTTATTATTATTACTTTTAAGTAGTTGTGCAAAGCAGTTTCAATTCAACAAATCAGTTTATAGGTATAATACATCTTGACCATCTTGACCAGTATCACCTTTTCCATTATTTTCCCTCCTCATCCCCTCATTACCTAATTCCATTTTCATGTATATATACTGCACATAACAACCTTCTTTTCTCCATTTATCTGCTCCTCCCCTTGATATCCTACAACAAAACATGCTTCTGCTTTTCTCTCACAGTTTAACCCAGCAACCTCTTTGTCCACAGAAGCTTTTTATGATCGCATTCACCACATAGAAGTAAGAAATCATTAGGTGTTCTTCAGGGAGGGAGGTGGAACTGTGAACTTGGTTAAGTTGTGGTTTATAAACGATGCAGAATCTGCTGCACAGACAATAGAAGACATGATGTTATTAGGAGAAGTATGTGCTGTTTCCTTCCCTTGATCTCATCTTTCTCCAGGTTACAAAGGCAGTGCTACCTTAGATGTACTAGGGCTGGCAGACTCACTCTTGGGGGCCAGGGGAGAAAGTGTTGATGAGGGGGAAAGTCTTGTCCACAGAAGGGAGATTTCACTTTGCTGAGGTCCTCTTCATCCTTATACAGGTAAAAGTCCACACAATTCACACTTGCTTTAGTGGCATTCAGTTATTTTCAGTGATGTTTGGAGAGATGATGTGGTAGTTGTAGAGAGGGAAAGAGTGCTTGCCTGAATTCTGTCACTAACTAGTTGTGACCATGTTCCAAGATGCCACCAGAACAGCTGTGAAAAAAAAAAACTATCACCTGTTGCCACAGGGCACAGCCATGAAATTTCCAAGACTTCTTTTGTCAAAATAGATGCAAATGAATGAATGCTTTACCTTGGAGATAATCAGGAGTGATTTCTCTTAGGTACCAGATTATTATTTTATTTAAATATTTTGTTGTTGTTGTTGGTTGTGGGGCTTGAACACTGGGCCCAGGTGCTATCCCTGAGCTATTCAGCTTAAGTCTAGCACTCTGCTCCTTGAGCTACAGCGCCACTTCCTTAAATATTTTTTTATTGTTCTTTCCCCCATTATCAATAATCAAATAATATATCCCGGCACATTTGGAATATAGAAGAAAGCTCATTATAATATTTTAAAATAAGATAATAAGAACAATTTTTATTGCTTTTAGAAGATTTTAAGCCTCCTACTATATTGATTCTCACATCAACCCTACAAAGCACAAATTTTTAGCAATTCCAATATACTTGTTCTTCCTAAAAACTTCAGATAGCTTTTTAATTCACATCAAAAGGATAAAAACTTGCCATAATTGAGGGCAGAGGACAAAGTACATCATAATATCAACCCTTTCTTCCTTTTATGTTTTTTTTTAATTATTGAACTGAAAGCCTACCTAATTACCAGTGAGATGCTCAGCATAATGGCCCATCTTCTCAGGCTTTCGATTATTCCCTGAGATGTCTTTGTTTGTGACACAAACTCCTTCCTCATTCAAACTCATTCTTATCTTACCAATTCATTCTTATCCTTATGGGGCTACAGGGGGTGCCTAGAACACTAGTGCAAACATTTCAGAGCTGCTCACTGGCCAGGTGTGTTTTATTATATTATAGATATGGGTCTCATAACTACAATCCTAGCTATGCAGAAGGCAGAGATAGGAAAAATTTCAGAACCAGGCCAAAGATGGCAAAAAAAGAGAGAATTAATTAAAACCCCTCCCAACAAACAAGTTGTAGTGACATGTGTTTGTAATTTCAGGTACATGAAAATGAGAGAAAAGCGAGGAAAAATGAGAAAACTTATCTGAAAAATAAGGCAAAAGGGTACAGCTAACCATCAAAAGGTATAGATCTTGCCTAGCAAGTTCAAGCCACTGAATTCAAATCCCACTCCTGCCTAAATAAATAAATAATAAGTAAATCTCATCAAAACATTTTTAAGCCATTTCTTCTCAAGTATATCCCAGGGCAAGATGCGGGAACTTGTGTGTCTTGGAAGTGTTTCTTACCTGTAAAGTAATTCAATCTTCTATCCCTTTTACCTTGTTCCAGTATAGAGAGGGGGCCACTGCCCACACAGAATGATCTGATGTAAAAAATGTCTGCCATCTACATTTTAGGCCAAAGTTGTATTTTCTCATATGTTAGACACAAGGAGCGAAAGAGGATTTAAAAATGTGTTCAATTGGTGGGTACCAACAGCTTACACCTGCAAGTCATAGCTATTCAAGAAGTTGGGATCTGATGCTCACAGTCAGAAGTCAGCCTGGACAGAAAAGACAATGAAACTTTTATCCCAATTGAACAACAAGCAAAAAGTTGGAAGTGGGAGTGGAAGTGTAGCTCAAGTGGTAAGAATGAAAAAATGAGGACCAAGAGGGCTAGGAGTGTGGCCCAGTGGTAGAGTGCATGCCTAGCATGTGCGAAGCCCTGGATTTGAGTCCTCTCTTTCACATACACAGCAAAAGGCATAAGTGGTGTTGTGGCTCATATGGTAGAGCACTAGCCTTGAGAAAGCTCAAGGACAGTGCCCAAACCCTGAATTCAAGCCCGAGGACTGGCAAAAAAAAGAAAAACTGCCCAAGAGTTGAAATTCCTATGTCACCCAGCACATGTGTGTGCATGTGTCCATTTAGGAATATACTTTCCTCCCATGTGTCAAAAAATGAAATGTGAATATCTGAAGTAAATAAAAGCCTCTGTGTGTGTGTGTGTGTGTGTGTGTGTGTTTGTGTGTGTATGTGTGTGTGTGTGTGTGTGTTCATGTGTTTGTGTTCATGTTCATAAGCCTTTGGTATAACACATCAGCCATTGCACAGAAAAGAGACTAGATTGGGGATAAATGTGGTTACTTAGGCCACTGTTGGTTCCTGCTGAAGCTTTGGAGGAGAGAAGATTAAGTATATTGATGGTTGTTACCCA
>NW_028327759.1:0-61014 GCF_031878675.1 Megascapheus bottae | reverse complement strand
ACACACCTCCATTCTATGACTTCACACACCTCCATTCTATGACTTCACACACCTGCAATATTACTTCACACACCTTCATTCCATGAGTTCACACACCTGCATTGTGGCTTCACACACCTCCATTCTATGATTTCACACACCTCCATTCTGACTTCACACACCTCCATTCTGACTTCACACACCTCAATTCTGTGTCTTCACAGACCTCCATTCTGTGACTTCACACACCTCCATTTTGACTTCACACACTTCAATTCTGTGACTTCACACTCCTCCTGTTGTGAGCCAGAGTGGAATCACACTGTACCTTGGCTTGCATCAGACGATGGATTTATTGTCTTATTGCTTTCTGGCCCTATTCTATGTAAATGACCTGAGAATTACCATATGAATGTAACACCTGGAGGTTCCCTGGGTCAGAAGGAGGGAAGAAGGGGGAGTGGAAAATAAACCGGCAGTCTCGGCAGTCTTTACCTGGACTGCGGAAATCCCGGACCCGCTGTGTCTGTCTCTCTTCTATTTCTTGCTAGTCCTTGCCCCCGATTTCAGGAACCCCAATCTGCGAACCCTGGTTTGCTGCCGGTTGTCCCCGGCAACCTCCATTCTGTGACTTCACACACCTCCATTGTTTGACTTCACACACCTCCATTCTTGGACTTCACACACCTCCATTCCATGACTTCACACACCTCAATTCTATGAGTTCACACACCTCCATTCTATGAGTTCACACACCTCCATTCTATGAGTTCACACACCTCCATTTTGACTTCACACACCTCCATTCTATGACTTCACACACCTTCATTCTTACTTTAGAAACATCCATTCTATGACTTCACACACCTCCATTGTATGACTTCACAAACCTCCATTCTGTGACTTCACACACCTCCATTCTGGGTTCACACACCTCAATTCTGTGACTTCACACATGTCCATTCTGACTTCACACACCTCCATTCTATGACTTCACACACTTCCATTCTATGACTTCACACACCTCCATTCTGTGTCTTCAAACACCTACATTTTGAGTTCACAAACCTCCATTCTGTGACTTCACACACCTCCATTGTTTGACTTCACACACCTCCATTCTTGGACTTCAAACACCTCCATTCCATGACTTCACACACCTCAATTCTATGAGTTCACACACCTCCATTCTATGAGTTCACACACCTCCATTTTGACTTCACACACCTCCATTCTATGACTTCACACACCTTCATTCTTACTTTAGAAACATCCATTCTATGACTTCACACACCTCCATTGTATGACTTCACAAACCTCCATTCTGTGACTTCACACACCTCCATTCTGGGTTCACACACCTCAAATCTGTGACTTCACACATGTCCATTCTGACTTCACACACCTCCATTCTATGACTTCACACACTTCCATTCTATGACTTCACACACCTCCATTCTGTGTCTTCAAACACCTACATTTTGAGTTCACAAACCTCCATTCTGTGACTTCACACACCTCCATTCTATGAATTCACACACCTCCATTCTATGACTTCACACACCTCCATCCTATGACTTCACACACCTCCATTCTATGATTTCACACACCTCCATTCTGTGACTTCACACACCTCAATTCTATGATTTCACACACGTCCATTCTGACTTGACACACCTCCATTCTATGACTTCACACACCTCCATTCTGACTTCGCACAGCTCCATTCTGTGACTTCACAAAACTCCACTCTATGATTTCACACACCTCCATACTATGACTTCACACACCTCCATTCTGACTTCACACACCTCCATTCTATGACTTCACAGACCTAGAATCTCTGAATTCAGTCACCTCTACTCTATGACTTGACACTCCTCCATTCTATGACTTCCCACACCTCCTTTCTATGACTTCTCCCACCTCCATTCTATGACCGCACACCTCCATTCGAGATTTCACACACCTCCTTTGTTTGACTTCACACACTTCCATTCTGTGACTTCACCCACCTCCATTCTGAGTTCACACACGTCCATTCTGTGACCTCACACACCTTCATTCTGTGACTTCACACACCTCCATTCTATGACTTCACACACCTCCATTCTGTGACTTCATACACCTATATTATGTGACTTCACACACCTCCATTCTATGACTTCACACAACACCATTGTCACTTCACACACCTCAATTCTATGATTTCACACACCTCCATTCTGACTTGACACACCTCCATTCTATGACTTCACACACCTCCATTCTGACTTCACACAGCTCCATTCTGTGACTTCACACACTTCCATTCTTTGACTTCACACACCTCCATTTTGAACTCACACACCGCCATTCTGTGACTTCACACACCTCCATTCCGTGACGTCACACACCTCCATTCTGTGATTTCACACACCTCCATTCTATGACTTCACACACATAAATTCTATGACTTCACACACCTCCATTCTCTGACTTCACACACCTCCATTCTATGACTTCACACACCTCCATTCTATGACTTCATACACCACCATTCTATGAGTTCACACACCTCCATTCTGACTTCACACACCTCCATTCTATGACTTCACACTCCTCAATTCTGTGACTTCACACACCTCCTTTCTGTGACTTCACACACCTACATTCTGTGACTTCACACACCTCCGTTTTGACTTCACACACTTCCAATCTGTGACTTCACACACCTCCATTCTGTGACTTCACATACCTGTATTGTTTGACTTCACACACTTCCATTCTTTGACTTCACACACCTCCATTCCATGACTTCACACACCTCCATTCTATGAGGTCACACACCTCCATTCTATGAGTTGACACACCTTCATTTTGACTTCACACACCTACATTCTGTGACTTCACATACCTCGATCCTATGACATCACACACCTCCATTCCATGAATTCACACACCTCCATTCTGTGATTTCACACACCTCCATTCTATGACTTCACACACCACCATTCTGTGACTTCACACACCTCCATTCTGAGTTCACACACCTCCATTCTATGACTTCACAAACCCCCATTCTGAGTTCACAGACGTACATTCTATGACTTCACACACTTCCATTCTATGACTTCACACACCTCCATTCTGACATCACACACCTCCATTCTGACTTCACACACCTCAATTCTTTGACTTCACACACCTCCATTCTATGATTTCACACACTTCCATTCTATGACTTCACACACCTCCATTCTATGACTTCACACACCTCCATTCTGTGACTTCACACACCTCAATTCTAGGACTTCACACACCTCCATTCTGTGACTTCACCCACCTCCATTCTATGACTTCACACACCTCAATTCTAGGACTTCACACACCTCCATTCTGTGACTTCACCCACCTCCATTCTATGACTTCACACACCTCCATTGTGACTTCACACACCTTGATTCTATGACTTCACACACCTCCATTGTGACTTCACACACATTGATTCTATGATTTCACACACCTGCATTCTGACTTCACACACTTCCATTCTATGACTTCAAACACCTCCATTCTGACTTCACACAGCTTCATTGTGTGACTTCACAAAACTCCATTCTATGATTTCACACACCTCCATACTATGACTTCACACACTTCAATTGTGACGTCACACAACCTCCATCTATGAATTCACACATCTCCATTCTATGACTTCACACACCTCCATTCTGACTTCACACACCTCCATTCTATGACTTCACAGACCTAGAATCTCTGAATTCAGTCACCTCCACTCTGTGACTTGACACTCCTCCATTCTATGACTTCCCACACCTCCTTTCTATGACTTCACCCACCTCCATTCTATGACCGCACACTTCCATTCGAGATTTCACACACCTCCATTGTTTGACTTCACACACTTCCATTCTGTGACTTCACCCACCTCCATTCTGAGTTCACACACGTCCATTCTGTGACCTCACACACCTTCATTCTGTGACTTCACACACCTCCATTCTATGACTTCACACACCTCCATTCTGTGACTTCATACACCTACATTATGTGACTTCACACACCTCAATTCTATGACTGCACACAACACCATTGTGACTTCACACACCTCAATTCTATGATTTCACACAACCTCCATTCTGACTTGACACACCTCCATTCTATGACTTCACACACCTCCATTCTGACTTCACACAGCTCCATTCTGTGACTTCACACATTTCCATTCGATGACTTCACACACTTCCATTCTTTGACTTCACACACCTCCATTTTGACTCACACACCGCCATTCTGTGACTTCACACACCTCCATTCCGTGACGTCACACAACTCCATTCTGTGATTTCACACACCTCCATTCTATGACTTCACACACATAAATTCTATGACATCACACACCTCCATTCTCTGACTTCACACACCTCCATTCTATGACTTCACACACCTCCATTCTATGACTTCATACACCACCAATCTATGACTTCCCACACCTCCATTTTGACTTCACACACCTCCATTCTATGAGTTCACAAACCTCGATTTTGACTTCACGCACCTCCATTCTATGAGTTCACACACCTCCATTCTGACTTCACACACCTCCATTCTATGACTTCACATTCCTCAATTCTATGACTTTACACCACCTCCATTCTGTGACTTCACACACCTACATTCTGTGACTTCACACACCTCCGTTTTGACTTCACACACTTCCAATCTGTGACTTCACACACCTCCATTCTGTGACTTCACATACCTGTATTGTTTGACTTCACACACTTCCATTCTTTGACTTCACACACCTCCATTCCATGACTTCACACACCTCCATTCTATGAGGTCACACACCTCCATTCTATGAGTTGACACACCTTCATTTTGACTTCACACACCTACATTCTGTGACTTCACATACCTCGATCCTATGACATCACACACCTCCATTCTATGAATTCACACACCTCCATTCTGTGATTTCACACACCTCCATTCTATGACTTCACACACCACCATTCTGTGACTTCACACACCTCCATTCTGAGTTCACACACTCCATTCTATGACTTCACAAACCCCATTCTGAGTTCACAGACCTACATTCTATGACTTCACACACTTCCATTCTATGACTTCACACACCTCCATTCTGACATCACACACCTCCATTCTGACTTAACACACCTCAATTCTTTGACTTCACACACCTCCATTCTATGATTTCACACACTTCCATTCTATGACTTCACACACCTCCATTCTATGACTTCACACACCTCATTTCTGAGTTGACACACTTCCATTCTGTGATTTCACACACCTCCAATCTGACTTCAACACACCTCCATTCTATGACTTCACACACCTCCAATCGTTGACATCAAAAACCACCATTCTATGACTTCACACAACTCCGTTGTGACTTCACACACCTCCATTCTATGAGGTCACACACCTCCTTTTTATGACTTCACACCCCTCCATCTATGACTTCACACACCTCCATTCTGTGACTTCACACACCTCCATTTCTATGACTTCACACACCTCCATTCTATGACTTCACACACCTGCAATTTTACTTCACACACCTTCATTCCATGAGTTCACACACCTGCATTGTGGCTTCACACACCTCCATTCTATGATTTCACACACCTCCATTCTGACTTCACACACCTCCATTCTGACTTCACACACCTCAATTCTGTGTCTTCACAGACCTCCATTCTGTGACTTCACACACCTCCATTTTGACTTCACACACTTCAATTCTGTGACTTCACACTCCTCCTGTTGTGAGCCAGAGTGGAATCACACTGTACCTTGGCTTGCATCAGACGATGGATTTATTGTCTTATTGCTTTCTGGCCCTATTCTATGTAAATGACCTGAGAATTACCATATGAATGTAACACCTGGAGGTTCCCTGGGTCAGAAGGAGGAAGAAGGGGGAGTGGAAAATAAAACCGGCAGTCTCGGCAGTCTTTACCAGGACTGCGGAAATCCCGGACCCGCTGTGTCTGTCTCTCTTCTATTTCTTGCTAGTCCTTGCCCCCGATTTCAGGAACCCCAATCTGCGAACCCTGTTTGCTGCCGGTTGGCCCCGGCAACCTCCATTCTGTGACTTCACACACCTCCATTGTTTGACTTCACACACCTCCATTCTTGGACTTCACACACCTCCATTCCATGACTTCACACACTCAATTCTATGAGTTCACACACCTCCATTCTATGAGTTCACACACCTCCATTTTGACTTCACACACCTCCATTCTATGACTTCACACACCTTCATTCTTACTTTAGAAACATCCATTCTATGACTTCACACACCTCCATTGTATGACTTCACAAACCTCCATTCTGTGACTTCACACACCTCCATTCTGGGTTCACACACCTCAATTCTGTGACTTCACACTTGTCCATTCTGACTTCACACACCTCCATTCTATGACTTCACACACTTCCATTCTATACCTTCACACACCTCCATTCTGTGACTTCAAACACCTACATTTTGAGTTCACAAACCTCCATTCTGTGACTTCACACACCTCCATTCTATGAATTCACACACCTCCATTCTATGACTTCACACACCTCCATCCTATGACTTCACACACCTCCATTCTATGATTTCACACACCTCCATTCTGTGACTTCACACACCTCAATTCTATGATTTCACACACGTCCATTCTGACTTGACACACCTCCATTCTATGACTTCACACACCTCCATTCTGACTTCACACAGCTCCATTCTGTGACTTCACAAAACTCCACTCTATGATTTCACACACCTCCATACTATGACTTCACACACCCTCCATCCATGACTTCACACACCTCCATTCTGAGTTCACACAACTCCATTCTGTGACTTCACACACCTCCATTCTGACTTCACAAACCTACATTGTATGACTTCATACCCCTCCATTCTGTGACTTCACACACTTCCATTATGACGTCACACACCTCCATTCTATGAGTTCACCACATCTCTATTCTATGACTTCACACACTTGCATTCTATCTTCACACACCTCCATTCTATGACTTCACAGACTCGAATCTGTGACTTCACTCACCTCCAGTCTATGACTTCACACTCCTCCATTCTATGACTTCCCACACCTCCTTTCTATGACTTCACCCAACCCCATTCTATGACTTCACACATCATTCTGACTTCACACACCCTCCATTCTGTGACTTCACACACCTCCCTTCTATGACTTCACACACCTCCATTCTTTGACTTCACACACCTCAATTCTATGACTTCACACACCTTCATTCTTACTTCACAAACATCCATTCTATGACTTCACAGACCTCCATTCTATGACTTCACACACCTCAGTTCTGTGACTTCACACAACTCCATTCTATGACTTCACACACCTCCATTCTTTGACTTCACACACCTCCATTCTGAGTTGACCCACTTCCATTCTGTGACTTCACACACCTCCATTCTGACTTCACACAGCTCCATTCTATGACTTCACAGAACTCCATTCTGTGACGTCACACACACCTCCATTCTCTGACTTCACACACCTCCATCCTTACTTCACAAACATCCATTTTATGACTTCACACACCTCCATTCTATCACTTCACACACCTCCATTTTGTGACTCCACTCATCTCCATTATATGATTTCACACACCTTCATTGTGACTTCACATACCTCCTATCTATGACTTCACACACCTCCATTCTGATTTCACACAGATCTATTCTGTGACTTCACAAAACTCCATTCTATGATTTCACACACCTCCATACTATGACTTCACACACCTCCATCTATGACTTCACACACCTCCATTCTGAATTCACACACCTCCCATTCTTTGACTTCACACACCTCCATTGTGACTTCACACACCTTCATTTTATGACTTCACACACCTCCATTCTTTGACTTCAAACACCTCCATTCTATGACTTCGCACAGCACTATTCTGACTTCACACACCTCCATTCTGTACTTCACACACCTCCATTCGATAACTTCACACACTTCCATTCTTTGAATTCACACACCTCCATTTTGACTTCACACACCGCGATTCTTTGACTTCACACACCTCCATTCTATGACTTCACACACCTCCACTGTGATTTTACACACCTCCATTCTATGAGTTCACACTCCTCCATTCTGACTTCACACACCTCAATTCTATGACTTCACACAACATCCAGTCTGACTTCACACACCTCCATTCTGTGACTTCAAACACTTCCATTTTATGATTTCACACACGTCCATTCTATGAATTCACACACCTCCATTCTGTGACTTCACACACCTCCATTCTATGACTTCACACACCTCCATTCTGTGACTTCACCCACCTCCATTCTGAGTTCACACACCTCCATTCTGTGACTTCAAACACCTTCATTCTGTGACTTCACACACCTCCATTCTATGTCTTCACACAGCTCCATTCTGTGACTTCATACACCTCCATTCTGTGACTTCACACACCTCCATTCTATGACTTCACACAACTCCATTGTGACTTCACACACCTCGATTCTATGATTTCACACACCTCCATTCTGACTTCACACACCTCCATTCTATGACTTCACACAACTCCATTGTGACTTCACACACCTCGATTCTATGATTTCACACACCTCCATTCTGACTTCACACACCTCCATTCTATGACTTCACACACCTCCATTCTGACTTCACACAGCTCCATTCTGTGACTTCACAAAACTCCATTCTATGATTTCACACACCTCCATACTATGACTTCACACACCTCCATTCTGAGTTCACACACCTCCATTCTGTGACTTCACACACCCTCCATTCTGACTTCACACACCTCCATTGTATGACTTCACACACACCTCCATTCTGTGACTTCACACACTTCCATTATGACGTCACACACCTCCATTCTATGAGTTCACGCATCTCCATTCTATGACTTCACACACCCTGCATTCTGACTTCACACACCTCCATTCTATGACTTCACAGACCTCGAATATGTGACTTCACTCACCTCCACTCTATGACTTCACACTCCTCCATAATATGACTTACCACACCTCCTTTCTATTATTTCACCCAACCTCATTCTATGACTTCACACCTCCATTCTGACTTCACACACCTCCATTCTGTGACTTCACACACCTCCCCTTCAATGACTTCACACACCTCATTCTTTGCCTTCACACACCTCCATTGTATGACTTCACACACCTTCATTCTTACTTCAAAAACATCCATTCTATGACTTCACACACCTCCATTCTATGACTTCACAGACCTCCATTCTGTGACTTCACCCACCTCCATTCTGAGTTCACACACCTCCATTCTATGACTTCACAAACCTCCATTCTGTGACTTCACACACCTCTACTCTATGACTTCACACACCTCCATTCTGTGACTTCACACACCTCCATTTTATGACTTCAAACACCTTCATTCTTACTTCACAAACATTCATTCTGTGATGTCACACACCTCCATTCTGTGACTTCACACACCTCCGTTCTGACTTCACACACATACATTCTGACTTCACACAGCTTCATTCTATGACTTCACACACCTCCATTCTATGACTTCACACACCTCCATTCTATGACTGCACACACCATTCCACCATTCTATGACTTCACAAACCTCCATTGTACCTCACACACCTCCATTCTATTAGTTCACACACCTCTATTCTGACTTCACTCACCTCCATTCTATGGCTTCACACACCTCCATTCTGCTTCACACACCTCCATTCTATGACTTCACACACCTCCATTCCTGACTTCACACACCTCCATTCTGTGATTTCACACACCTCCATTCTATGACTTCATACACCTCCATTCTATGACTTCACACACCTCCATTCTATCACTTCACACACCTCCATTTTGTGACTTCACTCATCTCCATTATATGATTTCACACACCACCATTGTGACTTCACACACCTCCTATCTATGAGTTCACCACACCTCCATTCCGACTTCACACACCTCCATTCTATGACTTCACACGCCTCCATTCTGATTTCACACAGATCTATTCTGTGACTTCACAAAACTCCATTCTATGATTTCACACACCTCCATACTATGACTTCACACACCTCCATACTATGACTTCACACACCTCCATTCTGAATTCACACACCTCCATTCTTTGACTTCACACACCTCCATTCTGTCTTCACACACCTTCATTATATGACTTCACACACCTCCATTCTTTGACTTCACACACCTCCATTCTATGACTTCGCACACCTCTATTCTGACTTCACACACCTCCATTCTGTGACTTCACACACCTCCATTCGATAACTTCACACACTTCCATTCTTTGAATTCACACACCTCCTATTTTGACTCACACACCGCCATTCTGTGACTTCACAAACCTCCATTCTATGAGTTCACACTCCTCCATTCTGACTTCACACACCTCAATTCTATGACTTCACACACATCCAGTCTGACTTCACACACCTCCATTCTGTGACTTCAAACACTTCCATTTTATGATTTCACACACGTCACATTCTATGAATTCACACACCTCCATTCTGTGACTTCACACACCTTCATTCTATGACTTCACACTCCTCCACTCTGTGACTTCAACCCACCTCAATTCTGAGTTCACACGCCTCCATTCTGTGACTTTACACACCTTCATTCTGTGACTTCACACACCTCCAATCTATGACTTCACACACCTCCATTCTGTGACTTCATACACCTCCATTCTGTGACTTCACACATCTCCATTCTATGACCTTCACACAACTCCATTGTGACTTCACACACCTCGATTCTATGATTTCACACACCTCCATTCTGATTTCACACACCTCCATTCTATGACTTCACACACCTCCATTCTGACTTCACACAGCTCCATTCTGTGACTTCACAAAACTCCATTCTATGATTTCACACACCTCCATACTATGACTTCACACACCTCCATCTATGACTTCACACACCTCCATTCTGAGTTCACACACCTCCATTCTGTGACTTCACACACCTCCATTCTGACTTCACACACCTACATTTTATGACTTCACACCCCTTCATTCTGTGACTTCACACACTTCCATTATGACGTCACACACCTCCATTCCATGAGTTCACACATCTCTATTCTATGACTTCACACACTTGCATTCTATCTTCACACACCTCCATTCTATGACTTCACAGACCTCGAATCTGTGACTTCACTCACCTCCAGTCTATGACTTCACACGCCTCCATTCTATGACTTCCCACACCTCCTTTCTATGACTTCACCCAACCCCATTCTATGACTTCACACCTCCATTCTGACTTCACACAACTCCATTCTGTGACTTCACACACCTCCCTTCTATGACTTCACACACCTCCATTCTTTGACTTCACACACCTCATTCTATGACTTCACACACCTTCATTCTTACTTCACAAACATCCATTCGATGACTTCACAGACCTCCATTCTATGACTTCACACACCTCCTTTCTGTGACTTCACACACCTCCATTCTGTGTTCACACACCTCAGTTCTGTGACTTCACACACCTCCATTCTGACTTCACACACCTCCATTCTATGACTTCACTCACCTCCATTCTATGACTTCACACACCTCCATTCTTTGACTTCACACACCTCCATTCTGACTTCACACAGCTCCATTCTGTGACTTCACACATTTCCATTCGATGACTTCACACACTTCCATTCTTTGACTTCACACACCTCCATTTTGAACTCACACACCGCCATTCTGTGACTTCACACACCTCCATTCCGTGACGTCACACAACTCCATTCTGTGATTTCACACACCTCCATTCTATGACTTCACACACATAAATTCTATGACATCACACACCTCCATTCTCTGACTTCACACACCTCTATTCTATGACTTCACACACCTCCATTCTATGACTTCATACACCACCAATCTATGACTTCCCACACCTCCATTTTGACTTCACACACCTCCATTCTATGAGTTCACAAACCTCGATTTTGACTTCACGCACCTCCATTCTATGAGTTCACACACCTCCATTCTGACTTCACACACCTCCATTCTATGACTTCACATTCCTCAATTCTATGACTTCACACACCTCCATTCTGTGACTTCACACACCTACATTCTGTGACTTCACACACCTCCGTTTTGACTTCACACACTTCCAATCTGTGACTTCACACACCTCCATTCTGTGACTTCACATACCTGTATTGTTTGACTTCACACACTTCCATTCTTTGACTTCACACACCTCCATTCCATGACTTCACACACCTCCATTCTATGAGGTCACACACCTCCATTCTATGAGTTGACACACCTTCATTTTGACTTCACACACCTACATTCTGTGACTTCACATACCCTCGATCCTATGACATCACACACCTCCATTCCATGAATTCACACACCTCCATTCTGTGATTTCACACACCTCCATTCTATGACTTCACACACCACCATTCTGTGACTTCACACACCTCCATTCTGAGTTCACACACCTCCATTCTATGACTTCACAAACCCCCATTCTGAGTTCACAGACCTACATTCTATGACTTCACACACTTCCATTCTATGACTTCACACACCTCCATTCTGACATCACACACCTCCATTCTGACTTAACACACCTCAATTCTTTGACTTCACACACCTCCATTCTATGATTTCACACACTTCCATTCTATGACTTCACACACCTCCATTCTATGACTTCACACACCTCATTTCTGAGTTGACACACTTCCATTCTGTGATTTCACACACCTCCAATCTGACTTCACACACCTCCATTCTAGACTTCACACACCTCCAATCGTTGACATCAAAAAACCACCATTCTATGACTTCACACAACTCCGTTGTGACTTCACACACCTCCATTCTATGAGGTCACACACCTCCTTTTTATGACTTCACACCCCTCCATTCTATGACTTCACACACCTCCATTCTGTGACTTCACACACCTCCATTCTATGACTTCACACACCTCCATTCTATGACTTCACACACCTGCAATTTTACTTCACACACCTTCATTCCATGAGTTCACACACCTGCATTGTGCTTCACACACCTCCATTCTATGATTTCACACACCTCCATTCTGACTTCACACACCTCCATTCTGACTTCACACACCTCAATTCTGTGTCTTCACAGACCTCCATTCTGTGACTTCACACACCTCCATTTTGACTTCACACACTTCAATCTGTGACTTCACACTCCTCCTGTTGTGAGCCAGAGTGGAATCACACTGTACCTTGGGCTTGCATCAGACGATGGATTTATTGTCTTATTGCTTTCTGGCCCTATTCTATGTAAATGACCTGAGAATTACCATATGAATGTAACACCTGGAGGTTCCCTGGGTCAGAAGGAGGGAAGAAGGGGAGTGGAAAATAAACCGGCAGTCTCGGCAGTCTTTACCAGGACTGCGGAAATCCCGGACCCGCTGTGTCTGTCTCTCTTCTATTTCTTGCTAGTCCTTGCCCCCGATTTCAGGAACCCAATCTGCGAACCCTGGTTTGCTGCCGGTTAGCCCCGGCAACCTCCATTCTGTGACTTCACACACCTCCATTGTTTGACTTCACACACCTCCATTCTTGGACTTCACACACCTCCATTCCATGACTTCACACACCTCAATTCTATGAGTTCACACACCTCCATTCTATGAGTTCACACAGCTCCATTTTGACTTCACACACCTCCATTCTATGACTTCACACACCTTCATTCTTACTTTAGAAACATCCATTCTATGACTTCACACACCTCCATTGTATGACTTCACAAACCTCCATTCTGTGACTTCACACACCTCCATTCTGGGTTCACACACCTCAATTCTGTGACTTCACACATGTCCATTCTGACTTCACACACCTCCATTCTATGACTTCACACACTTCCATTCTATGACTTCACACACCTCCATTCTGTGACTTCAAACACCTACATTTTGAGTTCACAAACCTCCATTCTGTGACTTCACACACCTCCATTCTATGAATTCACACACCTCCATTCTATGACTTCACACACCTCCATCCTATGACTTCACACACCTCCATTCTATGATTTCACACACCTCCATTCTGTGACTTCACACACCTCAATTCTATGATTTCACACACGTCCATTCTGACTTGACACACCTCCATTCTATGACTTCACACACCTCCATTCTGACTTCACACAGCTCCATTCCGTGACTTCACAAAACTCCACTCTATGATTTCACACACCTCCATACTATGACTTCACACACCTCCATCCATGACTTCACACACCTCCATTGTGAGTTCACACACCTCCATTCTGTGACTTCACACACCTCCATTCTGACTTCACACACCTACATTGTATGACTTCACAGACCTCCATTCTGTGACTTCACACACCTCCATTCGATAACTTCACACACTTCCATTCTTTGAATTCACACACCTCCATTTTGACTTCACACACCGCGATTCTTTGACTTCACACACCTCCATTCTATGACTTCACACACTCCACTGTGATTTCACACACCTCCATTCTATGAGTTCACACTCCTCCATTCTGACTTCACACACCTCAATTCTATGACTTCACACACATCCAGTCTGACTTCACACACCTCCATTCTGTGACTTCAAACACTTCCATTTTATGATTTCACACACCTCCATTCTATGAATTCACACACCTCCATTCTGTGACTTCACACACCTCCATTCTATGACTTCACACACCTCCATTCTGTGACTTCACCCACCTCCATTCTGAGTTCACACACCTCTATTCTGTGACTTCACACACCTTCATTCTGTGACTTCACACACCTCCATTCTGACTTCACACACCTACATTGTATGACTTCATACCCCTCCATTCTGTGACTTCACACACTTCCATTATGACGTCACACACCTCCATTCTATGAGTTCACACACATCTCTATTCTATGACTTCACACACTTGCATTCTATCTTCACACACCTCCATTCTATGACTTCACAGACCTCGAATCTGTGACTTCACTCACCTCCAGTCTATGACTTCACACTCCTCCATTCTATGACTTCCCACACCTCCTTTCTATGACTTCACCCAACCCCATTCTATGACTTCACACATCCATTCTGACTTCACACACCTCCATTCTGTGACTTCACACACCTCCCTTCTATGACTTCACACACCTCCATTCTTTGACTTCACACACCTCAATTCTATGACTTCACACACCTTCATTCTTACTTCACAAACATCCATTCTATGACTTCACAGACCTCATTCTATGACTTCACACACCTCCATTCTGTGACTTCACACACCTCCATTCTGTGTTCACACACCTCAGTTCTGTGACTTCACACAACTCCATTCTATGACTTCACACACCTCCATTCTTTGACTTCACACACCTCCATTCTGAGTTGACCCACTTCCATTCTGTGACTTCACACACCTCCATTCTGACTTCACACAGCTGCTCCATTCTATGACTTCACAGAACTCCATTCTGTGACGTCACACACCTCCATTCTCTGACTTCACACACCTCCATCCTTACTTCACAAACATCCATTTTATGACTTCACACACCTCCATTCTATCACTTCACACACCTCCATTTTGTGACTCCACTCATCTCCATTATATGATTTCACACACCTTCATTGTGACTTCACATACCTCCTATCTATGACTTCACACACCTCCATTCTGATTTCACACAGATCTATTCTGTGACTTCACAAAACTCCATTCTATGATTTCACACACAACCATACTATGACTTCACACACCTCCATCTATGACTTCACACACCTCCATTCTGAATTCACACACCTCCATTCTTTGACTTCACACACCTCCATTGTGACTTCACACACCTTCATTTTATGACTTCACACACCTCCATTCTTTGACTTCAAACACCTCCATTCTATGACTTCGCACAGCACTATTCTGACTTCACACACCTCCATTCTGTGACTTCACACACCTCCATTCGATAACTTCACACACTTCCATTCTTTGAATTCACACACCTCCATTTTGACTTCACACACCGCGATTCTTTGACTTCACACACCTCCATTCTATGACTTCACACACCTCCACTGTGATTTCACACACCTCCATTCTATGAGTTCACACTCCTCCATTCTGACTTCACACACCTCAATTCTATGACTTCACACACATCCAGTCTGACTTCACACACCTCCATTCTGTGACTTCAAACACTTCCATTTTATGATTTCACACACCTCCATTCTATGAATTCACACACCTCCATTCTGTGACTTCACACACCTCCATTCTATGACTTCACACACCTCCATTCTGTGACTTCACCCACCTCCATTCTGAGTTCACACACCTCTATTCTGTGACTTCACACACCTTCATTCTGTGACTTCACACACCTCCATTCTGACTTCACACACCTACATTGTATGACTTCATACCCCTCCATTCTGTGACTTCACACACTTCCATTATGACGTCACACACCTCCATTCTATGAGTTCACACATCTCTATTCTATGACTTCACACACTTGCATTCTATCTTCACACACCTCCATTCTATGACTTCACAGACCTCGAATCTGTGACTTCACTCACCTCCAGTCTATGACTTCACACTCCTCCATTCTATGACTTCCCACACCTCCTTTCTATGACTTCACCCAACCCCATTCTATGACTTCACACATCCATTCTGACTTCACACACCTCCATTCTGTGACTTCACACACCTCCCTTCTATGACTTCACACACCTCCATTCTTTGACTTCACACACCTCAATTCTATGACTTCACACACCTTCATTCTTACTTCACAAACATCCATTCTATGACTTCACAGACCTCCATTCTATGACTTCACACACCTCCATTCTGTGACTTCACACATCTCCATTCTGTGTTCACACACCTCAGTTCTGTGACTTCACACAACTCCATTCTATGACTTCACACACCTCCATTCTTTGACTTCACACACCTCCATTCTGAGTTGACCCACTTCCATTCTGTGACTTCACACACCTCCATTCTGACTTCACACAGCTCCATTCTATGACTTCACAGAACTCCATTCTGTGACGTCACACACCTCCATTCTCTGACTTCACACACCTCCATCCTTACTTCACAAACATCCATTTTATGACTTCACACACCTCCATTCTATCACTTCACACACCTCCATTTTGTGACTCCACTCATCTCCATTATATGATTTCACACACCTTCATTGTGACTTCACATACCTCCTATCTATGACTTCACACACCTCCATTCTGATTTCACACAGATCTATTCTGTGACTTCACAAAACTCCATTCTATGATTTCACACACCTCCATACTATGACTTCACACACCTCCATCTATGACTTCACACACCTCCATTCTGAATTCACACACCTCCATTCTTTGACTTCACACACCTCCATTGTGACTTCACACACCTTCATTTTATGACTTCACACACCTCCATTCTTTGACTTCAAACACCTCCATTCTATGACTTCGCACAGCACTATTCTGACTTCACACACCTCCATTCTGTGACTTCACACACCTCCATTCGATAACTTCACACACTTCCATTCTTTGAATTCACACACCTCCATTTTGACTTCACACACCGCGATTCTTTGACTTCACACACCTCCATTCTATGACTTCACACACCTCCACTGTGATTTCACACACCTCCATTCTATGAGTTCACACTCCTCCATTCTGACTTCACACACCTCAATTCTATGACTTCACACACATCCAGTCTGACTTCACACACCTCCATTCTGTGACTTCACCCACCTCCATTCTGAGTTCACACACCTCTATTCTGTGACTTCACACACCTTCATTCTGTGACTTCACACACCTCCATTCTATGTCTTCACACAACTTCATTCTGTGACTTCATACACCTCCATTCTGTGACTTCACACACCTCCAATCTATGACTTCACACAACTCCATTGTGACTTCACACACCTCGATTCTATGATTTCACACACCTCCATTCTGACTTCACACACCTCCATTCTATGACTTCACACAACTCCATTGTGACTTCACACACCTCGATTCTATGATTTCACACACCTCCATTCTGACTTCACACACCTCCATTCTATGACTTCACACACCTCCATTCTGACTTCACACAGCTCCATTCTGTGACTTCACAAAACTCCATTCTATGATTTCACACACCTCCATACTATGACTTCACACATCTCCATTCTGAGTTCACACACCTCCATTCTGTGACTTCACACACCTCCATTCTGACTTCACACACCTCCATTGTATGACTTCACACACCTCCATTCTGTGACTTCACACACTTCCATTATGACGTCACACACCTCCATTCTATGAGTTCACGCATCTCCATTCTATGACTTCACACACCTGCATTCTGACTTCACACACCTCCATTCTATGACTTCACAGACCTCGAATATGTGACTTCACTCACCTCCACTCTATGACTTCACACTCCTCCATAATATGACTTACCACACCTCCTTTCTATTATTTCACCCAACCTCATTCTATGACTTCACACCTCCATTCTGACTTCACACACCTCCATTCTGTGACTTCACACACCTCCCTTCAATGACTTCACACACCTCCATTCTTTGCCTTCACACACCTCCATTGTATGACTTCACACACCTTCATTCTTACTTCACAAACATCCATTCTATGACTTCACACACCTCCATTCTATGACTTCACAGACCTCCATTCTGTGACTTCACCCACCTCCATTCTGAGTTCACACACCTCCATTCTATGACTTCACAAACCTCCATTCTGTGACTTCACACACCTCTATTCTATGACTTCACACACCTCCATTCTGTGACTTCACACACCTCCATTTTATGACTTCAAACACCTTCATTCTTACTTCACAAACATCCATTCTGTGATGTCACACACCTCCATTCTGTGACTTCACACACCTCCGTTCTGACTTCACACACATACATTCTGACTTCACACAGCTTCATTCTATGACTTCACACACCTCCATTCTATGACTTCACACACCTCCATTCTATGACTTCACACATCACCATTCTATGACTTCACAAACCTCCATTGTGCCTTCACACACCTCCATTCTATTAGTTCACACACCTCTATTCTGACTTCACTCACCTCCATTCTATGGCTTCACACACCTCCATTCTGGCTTCACACACCTCCATTCTATGACTTCACACACCTACATTCCCTGACTTCACACACCTCCATTCTGTGATTTCACACACACCTCCATTCTATGACTTCATACACCTCCATTCTATGACTTCACACACCTCCATTCTATCACTTCACACACCTCCATTTTGTGACTTCACTCATATCCATTATATGATTTCACACACCACCATTGTGACTTCACACACCTCCTATCTATGAGTTCACACACCTCCATTCCGACTTCACACACCTCCATTCTGTGACTTCACACACCTCCATTCTGATTTCACACAGATTTATTCTGTGACTTCACAAAACTCCATTCTATGATTTCACACACCTCCATACTATGACTTCACACACCTCCATACTATGACTTCACACACCTCCATTCTGAATTCACACACCTCCATTCTTTGACTTCACACACCTCCATTCTGACTTCACACACCTTCATTATATGACTTCACACACCTCCATTCTTTGACTTCACACTACTCCATTCTATGACTTCGCACACCTCTATTCTGACTTCACACACCTCCATTCTGTGACTTCACACACCTCCATTCGATAACTTCACACACTTCCATTCTTTGAATTCACACACCTCCATTTTGACTTCACACACCGCCATTCTGTGACTTCACAAACCTCCATTCTATGAGTTCACACTCCTCCATTCTGACTTCACACACCTCAATTATATGACTTCACACCCATCCAGTCTGACTTCACACTCCTCCATTCTGTGACTTCAAACACTTCCATTTTATGATTTCACACACGTCCATTCTATGAATTCACACACCTCCATTCTGTGACTTCACACACCTCCATTCTATGACTTCACACTCCTCCATTCTGTGACTTCACCCACCTCAATTCTGAGTTCAAACACCTCCATTCTGTGACTTTACACACCTTCATTCTGTGACTTCACACACCTCCAATCTATGACTTCACACACCTCCATTCTGTGACTTCATACACCTCCATTCTGTGACTTCACACATCTCCATTCTATGACTTCACACAACTCCATTGTGACTTCACACACCTCGATTCTATGATTTCACACACCTCCATTCTGATTTCACACACCTCCATTCTATGACTTCACACACCTCCATTCTGACTTCACAGAGCTCCACTCTGTGACTTCACAAAACTCCATTCTGTGATTTCACACACCTCCATACTATGACTTCACACACCTTCATCTATGACTTCACACACCTCCATTGTGAGTTCACACACCTCCATTCTGTGACTTCACACACCTCCATTCTGACTTCACACACCTACATTGTATGACTTCACACCCCTCCATTCTGTGATTTCACACACTTCCATTATGACGTCACACACCTCCATTCCATGAGTTCACATATCTCTATTCTATGACTTCACACACTTGCATTCTATCTTCACACACCTCCATTCTATGACTTCACAGACCTCGAATCTGTGACTTCACTCACCTCCAGTCTATGACTTCACACTCCTCCATTCTATGACTTCCCACACCTCCTTTCTATGACTTCACCCAACCCCATTCTATGACTTCACACCTCCATTCTGACTTCACACACCTCCATTCTGTGACTTCACACACCTCCCTTCTATGACTTCACACACCTCCATTCTGTGTTCACACACCTCAATTCTGTGACTTCACACACCTCCATTCTGACTTCACACACCCTCCATTCTATGACTTCACACACCTCCATTCTATGACTTCACACACCTCCATTCTTTGACTTCACACACCTCCATTCTTTGACTTCACACACCTCCATTCTGAGTTGACCCACTTCCATTCTGTGACTTCACACACCTCCATTCTGACTTCACACAGCTCCATTCTATGACTTCACAGAACTCCATTCTGTGACGTCACACACCTCCATTCTGTGACTTCACACACCTTCATTCTTACTTCACAAACATCCATTTTATGACTTCACACACCTCCATTCTATCACTTCACACACCTCCATTTTGTGACTTCACTCATCTCCATTATATGATTTCACACACCTCCATTGTGACTTCACACACCTCCTATCTATGAGTTCACACACCTCCATTCTGACTTCACACAACTCCATTCTATGACTTCACACACCTCCATTCTGATTTCACACAGATCTATTCTGTGACTTCACAAAACTCCATTCTATGATTTCACACACCTCCATACTATGACTTCACACACCTCCATCTATGACTTCACACACCTCCATTCTGAATTCACACACCTCCATTCTTTGACTTCACACACCTCCATTCTGACTTCACACACCTTCATTTTATGACTTCACACACCTCCATTCTTTGACTTCACACACCTCCATTCTATGACTTCGCACAGCACTATTCTGACTTCACACACCTCCATTCTGTGACTTCACACACCTCCATTCGATAACTTCACACACTTCCATTCTTTGAATTCACACACCTCCATTTTGACTTCACACACCGCGATTTTGTGACTTCACACACATCCATTCTATGACTTCACATACCTCCACTGTGATTTCACACACCTCCATTCTATGAGTTCACACTCCTCCATTCTGACTTCACACACCTCAATTCTATGACTTCACACACATCCAGTCTGACTTCACACACCTCCATTCTGTGACTTCAAACACTTCCATTTTATGATTTCACACACCTCCATTCTATGAATTCACACACCTCCATTCTGTGACTTCACACACCTCCATTCTATGAGTTCACACACCTCCATTCTGTGACTTCACCCACCTCCATTCTGAGTTCACACACCTCCATTCTGTGACTTCACACACCTTCATTCTGTGACTTCACACACCTCCATTCTATGTCTTCACACAACTCCATTCTGTGACTTCATACACCTCCATTCTGTGACTTCACACTCCTCCATTCTATGACTTCACACAACTCCATTGTGACTTCACACACCTCGATTCTATGATTTCACACACCTCCATTCTGACTTCACACACCTCCATTCTATGACTTCGCACACCTCCATTCTGACATCACACAGCTCCATTCTGTGACTTCACAAAACTCCATTCTATGATTTCACACACCTCCATACTATGACTTCACACACCTCCATTCTGAGTTCACACACCTCCATTCTGTGACTTCACACACCTCCATTCTGACTTCACACACCTCCATTGTATGACTTCACACACCTCCATTCTGTGACTTCACACACTTCCATTATGACGTCACACACCTCCATTTTATGAGTTCATGCATCTCCATTCTATGACTTCACACACCTGCATTCTGACTTCACACACCTCCATTCTATGACTTCACAGAACTCGAATATGTGACTTCACTCACCTCCACTCTATGACTTCACACTCCTCCATAATATGACTTAGCACACCTCCTTTCTATGACTTCACCCAACCTCATTCTATGTCTTCACACCTCCATTCTGACTTCACACACCTCCATTCTGTGACTTCACACACCTCCCTTCAATGACTTCACACACCTCCATTTTTTGCCTTCACACACCTCCATTGTATGACTTCACAGACCTTCATTCTTACTTCACAAACATCCATTCTATGACTTCACACACCTTCATTCTATGACTTCACAGACCTCCATTCTGTGACTTCACCCACCTCCATTCTGAGTTCACACACCTCCATTCTATGACTTCACAAACCTCCATTCTGTGACTTCACACACCTCTATTCTATGACTTCACACACCTCCATTCTGTAACTTCTCACACCTCCATTTTATGACTTCAAACACCTTCATTCTTACTTCACAAACATCCATTCTGTGATGTCACACACCTCCATTCTGTGACTTCACAAACCTCCGTTCTGACTTCACACACATACATTCTGACTTCACACAGCTTCATTCTATGACTTCACACACCTCCATTCTATGACTTCACACACCTCCATTCTATGACTTCACACACCACCATTCTATGACTTCACACACCTCCATTGTGCCTTCACACACCTCCATTCTATTAGTTCACACAACTCTATTCTGATTTCACTCACCTCCATTCTATGGCTTCACACACCTCCATTCTGACTTCACACACCTCCATTCTATGACTTCACACACCTCCATTCCCTGACTTCACACACCTCCATTCTGTGATTTCACACACCTCCGTTTTGACTTCACACACTTACAATCTGTGACTTCACACACCTCCATTCTGTGACTTCACACACCTCTATTGTTTCACTTCACACACCTCCATTCTTTGACTTCACACACCTCCATTCCATGACTTCACACACCTCCATTCTATGAGTTCACACACCTCCATTCTATGAGTTCACACACCTCCAATTTGATTTCACACACCTCCATTCTATGACTTCACACACCTTCATTCTTACTTCAGAAACATCCATTCTCTGACTTCACACACCTCCATTCTATGCCTTTACAAACCTCCATTCTGTGACGTCACACACCTCCATTCTGAATTCACACACCTCCTTTCTATGACTTCACACACTTCCATTCTATGACTTCACACACCTCCATTCTGTGACTTCACACACATCCATTCTGTGACTTCACACACCTCGATCCTATGACTTCACACACCTCCATTCTACGAATTCACACACCTCCATTCTGTGATTTCACAAACCTCCATTCTATGACTTCACACACCTCCATTCTGTGACTTCACACACCTCCATTCTGAGTTCACACAACTCCATTCTATGACTTCACAAACCTACATTCTGAGTTCACAGACCTCCATTCTATGACTTCAAACACCTCCATTCTATGACTTCACTCACCTCCATTCTCACTTCACACACATCCATTCAGACTTCACACAACTCCATTCAATGACGTCACAATCTCCATTCTATGACTTCACACACCTTCATTCTTACTTCAAAAACATCAATTCTATGACTTCACACACTTCCATTCTATGACTTCACACACCTCCATTTTGTGACTTCACACACCTCCATTATATGATTTCACACACCTCCATTGTGACTGCACACACCTCCATTCTATGAGTTCACACACCTCCATTCTGACTTCACACACCTCCATTCTATGGCTTCACACACCTCCATTCTATCTTCACACAGCTCCATTCTGTGACTTCACTAACCTCCATTCTATGACTTCACACCACCTCCATTCTGTGACTTCACACACCTCCATTCTGAGTTCACACAACTCCATTCTATGACTTCACAAACCTACATTCTGAGTTCACAGACCTCCATTCTATGACTTCAAACACCTCCATTCTATGACTTCACTCACCTCCATTCTGACTTCACACACATCCATTCAGACTTCACACAACTCCATTCTATGACGTCACAATCTCCATTCTATGACTTCACACACCTTCATTCTTACTTCAAAAACATCAATTCTATGACTTCACACACTTTCATTCTATGACTTCACACACCTCCATTCTGTGACTTCACACACACCTCCCCTTCTATGACTTCACACACTTCCATTGTGACGTCACACACCTCCATTTTATGAGTTCACACATCTCCATTCTATGATTTCACACACCTCCATTCTGACTTCACACACCTCCATTCTATGACTTCACAGACCTCGAATCTGTGACTTCACTCACCTCCACTCTATGACTTCACACTCCTCAATTCTATGACTTCCCACACCTCTTTCTATGACTTCACCCACCTCCATTCTATGTCTTCACACACCTGCATTCTGACGTCAAAAACCTCCATTCTGTGACTTCACACACCTCCATTCTATGACTTCACAAACCTAAATGCTATGACTTCACACAACTCCATTCTATGACTTCACACACCTCCATTCTGTGACTTCACATATCTCCATTCTATAACTTCAAACACCTTCATTCTTACTTCACAAACATCCATTCTGTGAGTTAACACACCTCCATTCTATGACTTCACACACCTCCATTCTGACTTCACACACCACCAACCTATGACTTCACACACCTCCATTTTGACTTCACACACCTCCATTCTATGAGTTCACACACCTCTATTCTGAGTTCACACACCTCCATTCTATGAGTTCAGACACGTCTATTTGGACTTCACACACCTCCATTCTATGGCTTCACACACCTCCATTCTGACTTCACACACCTCCATTCTATGATTTCACACACCTCCATTCTGACTTCACAAACCTCCATTCTGTGACTTCACACACCTCCATTCTGTGACTTCACATACCTCTATTGTTTGACTTCACACACTTATATTCTTTGACTTCACACACCTCCATTCCATGACTTCACACACCTTCATTCTATGAGGTCACACACCTCCATTCTATGAGTTGACACACCCCTCATTTTGACTTCACACACATCCATTTTATGACTTCCCACACTTTCACTCTTACTTTAGAAGCATCCATTCTATGACTTCACACACCACGATTGTATGACTTCACAAACCTCCATTCTCTGACTTCACACACCTCCATTCTGAGTTCACACACCTCAATTCTGTGACTTCACAAACGTCCATTCTGACTTCACACAACTTCATTCTATGACTTCACACACTTCCATTCTATGACTTCACACACCTCCATTCTCTGACTTCACACACCTCTATTGTGAGTTCACACACCTGCATTCTGTGACTTCACACACCTCCATTCTGATTTCACACACCTCCATTGTATGACTGCACACACCTCCATTCTGTGACTTCACACACCTCCATTCTATGACTTCACACACTTCCATTGTGACGTCACACACCTCCATTCTATGAGTTCACACATCTCCATTCTATGACTTCACACACCTCCATTCTGACTTCACACAACTCCATTCTTTGACTTCACACACTTCCATTCTATGAATTCACACACCTCCTTTCTGTGCCTTCACACACCTCCATTCTGAGTTCACACACCTCCGTTCTGTGACTTCACACACCTCCATTCTTTGACTTCACACACCTCCATTCTGTGACTTCACACACCTCCATTCTGTGATTTCACACACCTCCATTCTATGACTTCACACACCTCCATTCCGTGACTTCACACACCTCCATTTTTGACGTCACATACCTCCATTTTGACTTCACACACCTCCATTATATTACTTCACACACCTCCCTTCGGTGACTTCACACACCTCCATTCTATGACTTCACACACCTTCATTGTATGACTTCACACACCTCCATTCTATGACTTCACACTCTTCCATTCTATGATTTCACATACCTGCATGCTTTGACTTCACACACCTCCATTCTATGACGTCACACATCCATTTTGACTTCACACGCCTCCAATATATGACTTCAAACATCTCAATTCTGTGACTTCACACACCTCCATTCTATGACATCATACCCGTCCATTCTGTGACTTCACACACCTCCATTCTATTACTTCACACACCTCCATTGTGTGACTTCACCCACCTCCATTCTGTGACTTCACACACCTCCATTCTCCGACTTCACACCCCTCAAAGTTGACTTCACATACCTCCATTCTATGACTTCACAAACCTCAATTCTGTGACTTCACAAACCTCCATTCTGTGACTTCACAAACTTTCATTCTATGATTTCACACACCTCCATTCTATGACTTCACACACCTCCATTTTATGTCGTCACACACCTCCCATTTGACTTCACAAACCTCCATTATATTACTTCACACACTTCCCTTCGGTGACTTCACACATCTCCATTCTATGACTTCACACACCTTCATTGTATGACTTCACACACCTCCATTCTATGACTTGACACACTTTCATTCTATGATTTCACATACCTCCATGCTATGTCTTCACACACCTCCATTCTGTGACTTCACACACCTCCATTCTGTGTTCACACACCTCCATTCTGTGACTTCACAAACCTCCATTCTATGATTTCACACACCTCCATTCTATGACTTCACACACCTCCATTTATGACGTCAGACACCTCCATTTTGACGTCACACACCTCCATTCTGTCACTTCACACACCTCCATTCTATGACTTCACACTTCCATTGTGACTTCACACACCTCCATTCTATAAGTTCACACACCTCCATTCTGAGTTCACACACCTCTATTCTATGACTCCACAGACCTCGAATCTGTGACTTCACGCACCTCCATTCTATGACTTCACACTCCTCCATTCTATCACTTCCCACACCTCCTTTCTATGACTTCATCCACCTCCATTCTATGACTTCACACCTCCATTCTGACTTCACACACCTCCATTCGGTGACTTCACACACCTCCATTATATGACTTCACACACCTCCATTCTAGGACTTCACACACCTCTATTCTATGACTTCACACACCTTCATTCTTACTTCACAAACATACATTCTATGACTTCACAAAAAAACATTCCATGACTTCACACACCTCCATTCTTTGATTTCACAAACCTCCATTCCGTGTTCACACACCTCAATTCTGTGATTTCACACACCTCCATTCTGACTTCACACACCTCCATTCTTTCACTTCACACACCTCCATTCTATGACTTCACACACCTCCATTCTTTGACTTCACACACCTAAATTCTGAGTTGACACACCTCCATTCTGTGACTTCACAGACCTCCATTCTGACTTCACACAGCTCCATTCCATGACTTCACACACCTCCATTCGTTGACCACACACACCTCCATTCTATGACTTCACAAACCTTCATTCTTACTTTACAAACATCCATTCTATAACTTCACACACCTTCTCCATTCTATCACTGCACACACCTCCAATTTGTGACTTCACACACCTCCATTCTATGACTTCACACACCTCCATTCTGTGACTTCACACACCTCCATTCTATGACTTCACACACTTCCATTGTGACGTCACCCACTTCCATCCTATGAGTTCACACACCTCCATTCTGACTTCACACACCTCCATTCTATGACTCACACATCTCCATTCTGAATTCACACAGCTCCATTCTGTGACTTAACAAAACTCCATTCTATGATTTCACACACCTCCATACTATGACTTCACACAACTCCATCTCTGAATTCACACACCTCCATTCTGAGTTCACACACCTCTATTCTTTGACTTCGCACACCTCCATTCTGACATCACACACCTCCATTCTATGACTTCACAGACCTTGAATCTGTGACTTCACTCACCTGCACTCTATGACTTCACACTCCTCCATTCTATGACTTCCCACACCTCCTTTCTATGACTTCACCCACCTCCAATCTATGACTCCACAACTCCATTCTAACTTCACACACCTCCATTCTGTGACTTCACACACCTCCATTCTAGGAGTTCACCCACCTCCATTCTATGACTTCACACACCTTCCTTCTTACTTCAGAAACATCCATTCTATGACTTCACACACCTCCATTCTATGACTTCACAAACCTCCATTCTGTGACTGCACACACCTCCATTGTGCGTTCACACATCTCCATTCGGTGATTTCACACACCTCTATTCTGACTTCACACACCTCCATTCTATGACTTCACACACTTTCATTCTATGACTTCAAACATCTCCATTCTGTGACTTCACACACCTGCATTCTGTGACTTCACACACTTCCATTCTATGACTTCACACACCTCCATTCTGAGTTCACAAACCTCCATTCTGTGACTTCACACACTTCCATTCTGTGACTTCACACACCTCCATTCTGTGACTTCACACACTTCCCTTCTGTGACTTCACACACCTCCATTCTATGACTTCATACACCTCCATTCTATGACTTCACCCACCTCCATTCTGACTTCGCACACCTCCATTCTCCGACTTCACACCCCTCCAATTTCACTTCACATACCTCAATTCCATGACTTCACAAACCTCCCTTCGGTGACTTCACAATCCTCCATTCTATGACTTCACACATCTACATTCTATGACTTACTCACTTCAATTCTGACTCACACAGCTCATTCTGTGACTTCGCAAAACTCCATTCTATGATTTCACACACCTCCATTCTGTGATTTCACACACCTCCATTCTGACTTCTCACACCTCCATTGTATGACTTCACACACTTCCATTGTGTGACTTCACATACCTCCATTCTATGACTTCTCACACTTCCATTGTGACGTCACACACCCCCATTCTGTGAGTTCACACACCTCCATTCTATGACTTCACACACCTACATTCTATGACTTCACACACCTACATTCTACGACTTCACACATCCATTTTGACTCCACACACCTCCAATATATGACTTCAAACACCTCAATTCTCTGACTTCACATTCCTCAATTCTATGACTTCATACCCGTCCATTCTGTGACTTCACACACCTCCATTCTATGACTTCATACACCTCCGTTCTATGACTTCACCCACCTCCATTCTATGACTTCACACACCTCCATTCTCCGACTTCACACCCCTCCAATTTGACTTCACATACCGCCATTCTATGACTTCACAAACCTCCCATCGGTGACTTCACAATCCTCCATTCTATGACTTCACACATCTACATTCTATGACTTCACACACCTCAATTCTGACTCACACAGCTCCATTCTGTGACTTCACAAAACTCCATTCTATGATTTCACACATCTCCATAATATGACTTCACACACCTCCATCTATGATTTCACACACCTACATTCTGAGTTCACACACCTCCATTGTATGACTTCACACACTTCCATTCTGTGACTTCACACACCTCCATTCTATTACTTCACACACCTCCATTCTGACTTCAAAAACTTCTATTCTATTACTTTGCACACCTATATTCTGACTTCACACACCTCCATTCTATGACTTCACAGACCTCCATTCTATGACTTCACACCTCCATTCTCACTTCACACTCCTCCATTCTATGACTTCACACACCTCCATTCTGACTCCACACACCTCCATTTTGTGACTTCACACACCTCCATTCTATGATTTCACACACCTCCCATTCTGTGACTTCACACACCTCCATTCTATGAATTCACACACCTCCATTCTGTGACTTCACACACCTCCATTCTTTGACTTCACACACCTCCATTCTATGACTTTCACACACCTACATTGTGACTTCACACACCTCCCTTCTGACTCCACACACCTCCATTTTTTGACTTCACACACCTCCATTCTCTGATTTCACACACCTCCATTCTGTGACTTCACACACCTCCATTCTATAACTTCACACACCTCCATTCTGTGACTTCACACACCTCCATTCTATGACTTCACACAACTCCATTCTATGAGTTCACACACCTGCAATGTGACTTCACACACCTCCATTCTGTGACTTCACACACCTCCATTCTGACCTCACACACCTCCATTCTGACTTCACACACCTAAATTCTGTGACTTCACACACAACCATTCTATGATTTCACACACCTCCATTCTATGACTTCACACAGCTCCATTCTATGACTTCACACACCTCCTTTCTGAGTTGACACACCTCCATTCTATGACTTCACACACCTCCAATCTGACTTCACACACCTCCATTCTTTGACTTCACACACCTCCATTCTGTGACTTCACACACCTCCATTCTATGAGTTCACACACCTCCATTATAACTTCACACACCTCCATTCTATGACTTCACACAGCACGATTCTGACTTCAGACAACTCCATTCTATGAATTTGCACACCTCTATTCTCACTTCACACACCTCCATTCTCTGACTTCACAAACCTCCATCCTATGACTTCACACACCTCCACTCTGTGACTTCACGCATCTCGAATCTGTGACTTTACACACCTCCATTCTGTGAATTCACACACCTCCATTCTGTGATTTCACACACCTGCATTCTATGTCTTCACACACCTGCATTCTTTGAATTCACACACCTCAATTCTATGACTTCACACACCTCCATTGTGACTTCACACACCTCCATTCTGTGACTTCACACACCTCCCTTCCGTGACTTCACACACATCCATTCTATGACTTCACACACCTACATTCTATGACATCACACACCTCCATTCTATGACTTCACACACTTCCATTCTATGACTTCACACACCTTCATTCTATGACTTCACACACCTCCATTCTATGACTTCACACACCTGCATTCTGACTTCACACACCTCCATTCTATGACTTCATACACCTCCATTCTATGACTTCATACACCAACATTCTATGACTTCACATTCCACCATGCTGTGACTTCAGAAATCTCCATTCCGACTGCACAGTCCTCCATTCTATGACTTCACACACCTCCATTTTATGACTTCACATTTCCATTTTGACTTCACACACCTCCAATATATGACTTCAAACACCTCAATTCTGTGACTTCACACACCTCCATTCTTTGACTTCACACACCACCATTTTGACTTCACACACCTCCATTCTGTGACTTCACACTCCTCAATTTTGACTTCACACACTTCCATTCTGTGACTTCACACACCTCCATTCTGTGACTTCACACATCACCATTGTTTGACTTCACACCCCTCCATTCTTTGACTTCACACACCTCCATTCCACGAGTTCACACACCTCTATTCTATGAGTTCACACACATCCATTCTATGAGTTCACACACCACAAATTTGTCTTCACACACCTCCATTCTATGACTTCACACACCTTCATTCTTAATTCAGAAACATCCATTCTATAACTTCACACACCTAAATTCTATGACTTCGCCAACCTCCATTCTGTGACTTCACACACCTCCTTTCTGACTTCACACACCTCCATTGTATCACTTCACACACTTCCATTCTATGACTTCACACACCTCCATTCTGTGACTTCACACACCTCCATTCTGAGTTCACACACCTCCATTCTGTGACTTCACACACCTCCTTTTTTGACTTCACAAAGCTCCATTCTGTGACTTTAAACACCTCCATTCTGTGATTTCACACACCTCAATTCTATGACCTCACACACCTCCATTCTGTGACTTCACACACCTCCATTCTGACTTCACAAACCTCCATTCGATGACTTCACACATCCATTTTGACTTCACACACCTCGAATATATGACTTCAAACACCTCAATTCTTTGACTTCACACACCTCCATTGTATGACTTCACACACCTCCATTCTCCTATTTCACACCCCTCCAATTTGACTTCACATACCTCCATTTTATGACTTCACAAACTTCAATTCTGTGACTTCACACACCTCCATTCTGTGACTTCACAAACCTTCATTCTATGATTTCACACACCTCCATTCTATGACTTCACACACCTCCATTTTATGACGTCACACACCTCCATTTTGACTTCACACACCTCCATTATATTACTTCACACACCTCCCTTCGGTGACTTTACACACCTCCATTCTATGACTTCACACACCTTCATTGTATGACTTCACACACCTCCATTCTATGACTTCACACACTTCCATTCTATGATTTCACATACCTCCATGCTATGACTTCACACACCTCCATTCTATGACGTCACACATCTATTTTGACTTCACACACCTCCAATATATGACTTCAAACACCTCAATTCTATGACTTCAAACACCTCCATTCTATGACATCATACCCGTCCATTCTGTGACTTCCCACACCTCCATTCTATGACTTCACACACCTCCATTGTGTGACTTCACCCACCTCCATTCTGTGACTTCACACCTCCATTCTCCGACTTCACACCCCTCCAATTTGATTTCACATACATCCATTCTATGACTTCACAAACCTCAATTCTGTGACTTCACACACCTCCATTCTGTGACTTCACAAACCTTCATTCTATGATTTCACACACCTCCATTCTATGACTTCACACACCTCCATTTTATGACGTCACACACCTCCAATTTGACTTCACACACCTCCATTATATTACTTCACACACTTCCCTTCGGTGACTTCACACACCTCCATTCTATGACTTCACACACCTTCATTGTATGACTTCACACACCTCCATTCTATGACTTCACACACTTCCATTCTATGATTTCACATACCTCCATGCTATGACTTCACATACCTCCATTCTATGACGTCACACATCCATTTTTACTTCACACACCTCCAATATATGACTTCAAACACCTCAATTCTATGACTTCACACACCTCCATTCTATGACATCATACCCGTCCATTCTGTGACTTCACACACCTCCATTCTATGACTTCACACACCTCCATTGTGTGACTTCACCCACCTCCATTCTGTGACTTCACACCTCCATTCTCCGACTTCACACCCCTCCAATTTGACTTCACATACATCCATTCTATGACTTCACAAACCTCAATTCTGTGACTTCACACACCTCCATTCTGTGACTTCACAAACCTTCATTCTATGATTTCACACACCTCCATTCTATGACTTCACACACCTCCATTTTATGACGTCACACACCTCCAATTTGACTTCACACACCTCCATTATATTACTTCATACACTTCCCTTTGGTGACTTCACACACCTCCATTCTATGACTTCACACACCTTCATTGTATGACTTCACACACCTCCATTCTATGACTTCACACACCTGCATTCTGACTTCATAAACCTCCATTCTATGACTGCAAACAACTCCAGTCTATGACTTCATACACCAACATTCTAGGACTTCACACACCTCCATTGTGTGACTTCACCCACCTCCATTCTGTGACTTCACACCTCCATTCTCCGACTTCACACCCCTCCAATTTGACTTCACATACATCCATTCTATGACTTCACAAACCTCAATTCTGTGACTTCACACACTTCCATTCTATGATTTCACATACCTCCATGCTATGTCTTCACACACCTCCATTCTGTGACTTCACACACCTCCATTCTGTGTTCACACACCTCCATTCTCTGACTTCACAAACCTCCATTCTATGATTTCACACACCTCCATTCTATGACTTCACACACCTCCATTTATGACGTCAGACAGCTCTATTTTGACGTCACACACCTCCATTCTGTCACTTCACACACCTCCATTCTATGAGTTCACACACCTCCATTCTATGACTTCACACACCTGCATTCTGACTTCATAAACCTCCATTCTATGACTGCAAACAACTCCAGTCTATGACTTCATACACCAACATTCTAGGACTTCAAACACCACCATTCTGTGACTTCACAAATCTCCATTCTGCCTTCACACTCCTCCATTCTATGATTTCACACACCTCCATTCTATGACTTCACACATCCATTTTGACTTCACACACCTCCAATATATGACTTCAAACACCTCAATTCTGTGACTTCACACACCTCCATTCTATGACATCATACCCGTCCATTCTGTGACTTCATACACCTCCATTCTATGACTTCACACACCTCCATTGTGAGACTTCACCCACCTCCATTCTGTGACTTCACACACCTCCATTCTCCGACTTCACACCCCTCCAATTTGACTTCACATACCTCCATTCTATGACTTCACAAACCTCAATTCCGTGACTTCACACACCTCCATTCTGTGACTTCACAAACCTTCATTCTATGATTTCACACACCTCCATTCTATGACTTCACACACCTCCATTTTATGACGTCACACACCTCCATTTTGACTTCACACACCTCCATTATATTACTTCACACACTTCCCTTCGGTGACTTCACACACCTCCATTCTATGACTTCACACACCTTCATTGTATGACTTCACACACCTCCATTCTATGACTTCACACACTTCCATTCTATGATTTCACATACCTCCATGCTATGTCTTCACACACCTCCATTCTGTGACTTCACACACCTCCATTCTGTGTTCACACACCTCCATTCTGTGACTTCACAAACCTCCATTCTATGATTTCACACACCTCCATTCTATGACTTCACACACCTCCATTTATGACGTCACACACCTCCATTTTGACGTCACACACCTCCATTCTGTGACTTCACACACCTCCATTCTATGTGTTCACACACCTCCATTCTATGACTTCACACACCTGCATTCTGACTTCACACACCTCCATTCTATGACTTCATACAACTCCAGTCTGTGACTTCATACACCAACATTCTAGGACTTCAAACACCACCATTCTGTGACTTCACAAATCTCCATTCTGCCTTTACACTCCTCCATTCTATGATTTCACACACCTCCATTCTATGACTTCACACACCTTCATTGTATGACTTCACACACCTCCATTCTATGACTTCACACACTTCCATTCTATGATTTCACATACCTCCATGCTATGTCTTCACACACCTCCATTCTGTGACTTCACACACCTCCATTCTGTGTTCACACACCTCCATTCTGTGACTTCACAAACCTCCATTCTATGATTTCACACACCTCCATTCTATGACTTCACACACCTCCATTTATGACGTCACACACCTCCATTTTGACGTCACACACCTCCATTCTGTGACTTCACACACCTCCATTCTATGTGTTCACACACCTCCATTCTATGACTTCACACACCTGCATTCTGACTTCACACACCTCCATTCTATGACTTCATACAACTCCAGTCTGTGACTTCATACACCAACATTCTAGGACTTCAAACACCACCATTCTGTGACTTCACAAATCTCCATTCTGCCTTTACACTCCTCCATTCTATGATTTCACACACCTCCATTCTATGACTTCACACATCCATTTTGACTTCACACACCTCCAATATATGACTTCAAACACCTCAATTCTGTGACTTCACACACCTCCATTCTTTGATTTCACACACCTCCATTTTGACTTCACACACCTCCATTCTGTGACTTCACACACCTCCATTCTGTGACTTCACACACCTTCATTTTGACTTCACACACCTCCATTCTATGACTTCACACACCTGCATTCTGTGACTTCACACACCTCCATTCTATGAATTCACACACCTCCATTATAACTTCACACACCTCCATTCTATGACTTCACACAGCACGATTCTGACTTCAGACACCTCCATTCTATGAATTTGCACACCTCTATTCTGCCTTCACACACCTCCATTCTCTGACTTCACAAACCTCCATCCTATGACTTCACACACCTCCACTCTTTGACTTCACGCATCTCGAATCTGTGACTTTACATACCTCCATTCTGTGAATTCACACACCTCCATTCTGTGATTTCACACACCTGCATTCTATGCCTTCACACACCTCCATTCTTTGAATTCACACACCTCCATTCTATGACTTCACACACCTCCATTGTGACTTCACACACCTCCATTCTGTGACTTCACACACCTCCCTTCCGTGACTTCACACACATCCATTCTATGACTTCACACACCTACAATCTGTGACTTCACAAACCTCCATTCCGTGTTCACACACCTCAATTCTGTGACTTCACACACCTCCATTCTGACTTCACACACCTCCATTCTTTCACTTCACGCACGTCCATTCTATGACTTCACACATTCACACACCTAAATTCTGAGTTGACACACCTGCATTCTGTGACTTCACAGACCTCCATTCTGACTTCGCACAGCCCCATTCCATGACTTCACACACCTCCATTCGTTGACCTCACACACATCCATTCTATGACTTCACAAACCTTCATTCTTACTTCACAAACATCCATTCTATACTTCACACACCTCCTCCATTCTATCACTTCACACACCTCCATTTGTGACTTCACACACCTCCATTCTATGACTTCACACACCTCCCATTCTGTGACTTCACACACCTCCATTCTATGACTTCACACACTTCCATTGTGACGTCACCCACTTCCATCCTATGAGTTCACACACCTCCATTCTGACTTCACACACCTCCATTCTATGACTCAAACATCTCCATTCTGAATCACACAGCTCCATTCTGTGCCTTAACAAATCTCCATTCTATGATTTCACACACCTCCATACTATGACTTCACACAACTCCATCTCTGAATTCACACACCTCCATTCTGAGTTCACACACCTCTATTCTTTGACTTCGCACACCTCCATTCTGACATCACACACCTCCATTCTATGACTTCACAGACCTTGAATCTGTGACTTCACTCACCTGCACTCTATGACTTCACACTCCTCCATTCTATGACTTCCCACACCTCCTTTCTATGACTTCACCCACCTCCAATCTATGACTCCACAACTCCATTCTAACTTCTCACACCTCCATTCTGTGACTTCACACACCTCCATTCTAGGAGTTCACCCACCTCCATTCTATGACTTCACACACCTTCCTTCTTACTTCAGAAACATCCATTCTATGACTTCACACACCTCCATTCTATGACTTCACAAACCTCCATTCTGTGACTTCACACACCTCCATTGTGCGTTCACACATCTCCATTCGGTGATTTCACACACCTCTATTCTGACTTCACACACCTCCATTCTATGACTTCCACACTTCCATTCTATGACTTCACACATCTCCATTCTGTGACGTCACACACCTCCATTCTGTGACTTCACACACTTCCATTCTATGACTTCACACACCTCCATTCTGAGTTCACAAACCTCCATTCTGTGACTTCACACACTTCCATTCTGTGACTTCACACACCTCCATTCTGTGACTTCACACACTTCCCTTCTGTGACTTCACACACCTCCATTCTATGACTTCACACACCTCCATTCTATGACTTCACCCACCTCCATTCTGACTTCGCACACCTCCATTCTCCGACTTCACACCCCTCCAATTTCACTTCACATACCTCAATTCCATGACTTCACAAACCTCCCTTCGGTGACTTCACAATCCTCCATTCTATGACTTCACACATCTACATTCTATGACTTACTCACTTCAGTTCTGACTCACACAGCTCATTCTGTGACTTCACAAAACTCCATTCTATGATTTCACACACCTCCATTCTGTGACTTCACACACCTCCATTCTGACTTCACACACCTCCATTGTATGACTTCACACACTTCCATTGTGTGACTTCACACACCTCCATTCTATGACTTCTCACACTTCCATTGTGACGTCACACACTTCCATTCTATGAGTTCACACACCTCCATTCTATGACTTCACACACCTACATTCTATGACTTCACACACCTACATTCTACGACTTCACACATCCATTTTGACTCCACACACCTCCAATATATGACTTCAAACACCTCAATTCTCTGACTTCACATACCTCAATTCTATGACTTCATACCCGTCCATTCTGTGACTTCACCCACCTCCATTCTATGACTTCACACACCTCCATTCTCCGACTTCACACCCCTCCATTTTGACTTCACATACCGCCATTCTATGACTTCACAAACCTCCCTTCGGTGACTTCACAATCCTCCATTCTATGACTTCACACATCTACATTCTATGACTTCGCACACCTCAATTCTGACTCACACAGCTCCATTCTGTGACTTCACAAAACTCCATTCTTGACTTTCACAACATCCATTCTATGATTCACACATCTCATATGACTTCACACACCTACATCTATGATGTCACACACCTATATTCTGAGTTCACACACCTCCATTGTATGACTTCACACACTTCCATTCTGTGACTTCACACACCTCCATTCTATTACTTCACACACCTCCATTCTGACTTCAAAAACTTCTATTCTATTACTTTGCACACCTATATTCTGACTACACACACCTCCATTCTATGACTTCACAGACCTCCATTCTATGACTTCACACTTCTCCATTCTATGACTTCCCACACCTAATTTCTATGACTTCACCCACCTCCATTCTTGACTTCACACCTCCATTCTCATTTCACACTCCTCCATTCTATGACTTCACACAAACCTCCATTCTGACTCCACACACCTCCATTTTGTGACTTCACACACCTCCATTCTATGATTTCACACACCTCCATTCTGTGACTTCACACACCTCAATTCTATGAATTCACACACCTCCATTCTGTGACTTCACACACCTCCATTCTTTGACTTCACACACCTCCATTCTATGACTTCACACACCTACATTGTGACTTCACACACCTCCCTTCTGACTCCACACACCTCCATTTTTTGACTTCACACACCTCCATTCTCTGATTTCACACACCTCCATTCTGTGACTTCACACACCCTCCATTCTATAACTTCACACACCTCCATTCTGTGACTTCACACACCTCCATTCTATGACTTCACACAACTCCATTCTATGAGTCACACACCTGCAATGTGACTTCACACACCTCCATTCTGTGACTTCACACACCTCCATTCTGACCTCACACACCTCCATTCTGACTTCACACACCTAAATCTGTGACTTCACACACAACCATTCTATGATTTCACACACCTCCATTCTATGACTTCACACACCTCCATTCTATGACTTCACACACCTCCTTTCTGAGTTGACACACCTCCATTCTATGACTTCACACACCTCCAATCTGACTTCACACACCTCCATTCTATGACTTCACACACCTCCATTCTGTGACTTCACACACCTCCATTTCTATGAGTTCACATACCTCCATTATAACTTCACACACCTCCATTCTATGACTTCACACAGCACGATTCTGACTTCAGACAACTCCATTCTTTGAATTTGAACACCTCTATTCTGACTTCACACACCTCCATTCTCTGACTTCACAAACCTCCATCCTATGACTTCACACACCTCCACTCTGTGACTTCACGCATCTCGAATCTGTGACTTTACACACCTCCATTCTGTGAATTCACACACCTCCATTCTGTGATTTCACACACCTGCATTCTATGTCTTCACACACCTCCATTCTTTGAATTCACACACCTCCATTCTATGACTTCACACACCTCCATTGTGACTTCACACCCCTCCATTCTGTGACTTCACACACCTCCATTCCGTGACTTCACACACATCCATTCTATGACTTCACACACCTACATTCTATGACATCACACACCTCCATTCTATTACTTCACACACTTCCATTCTATGACTTCACACACCTTCATTCTATCACTTCACACACCTCCATTCTATGACTTCACACACCTGCATTCTGACTTTCACACACCTCCATTCTATGACTTCATACACCTCCATTCTATGACTACATACACCAACATTCTATGACTTCAAACACCACCATTCTGTGACTTCACAAATCTCCATTCTGACTGCACACTCCTCCATTCTATGACTTCACACACCTCCATTCTATGACTTCACACTTCCATTTTGACTTCACACACCTCCAATATATGACTTCAAACACCTCAATTCTGTGACTTCACACACCTCCCTTCTTTGACTTCACACACCACCATTTTGACTTCACACACCTCCATTCTGTGACTTCACACTCCTCCATTCTGTGACTTCACTCACCTCCATTTTGACTTCACACACTTCCATTCTGTGACTTCACACACCTCCATTCTGTGACTTCACACACCACCATTGTTTGACTTCACACCCCTCCATTCTTTGACTTCACACACCTCCATTCCACGACTTCACACACCTCTATTCTATGAGTTCACACACATCCATTCTATGAGTTCACCCACCACAAATTTGTCTTCACACACCTCCATTCTATGACTTCACACACCTTCATTCTTAATTCAGAAACATCCATTCTATAACTTCACACACCTAAATTCTATGACTTCGCCAACCTCCATTCTGTGACTTCACACACCTCCATTCTGACTTCACACACCTCCATTCTGTGACTTCACACACCTCCTTTTTTGACTTCACAAACCTCCATTCTGTGACTTCAACACCTCCATTCTGTGATTTCACACACCTCAATTCTATGACCTCACACACCTCCATTCTGTGACTTCACACACCTCCATTCTGACTTCACAAACCTCCATTCGATGACTTCGCACATCCATTTTGATTTCACACACCTCGAATATATGACTTCAAACACCTCAATTCTTTGACTTCACACACCTCCATTGTATGACTTCACACACCTCCATTCTCCTATTTCACACCCCTCCAATTTGACTTCACATACCTCCATTCTATGACTTCACAAACCTCAATTCTGTGACTTCACACACCTTCATTCTGTGACTTCAAAAACCTTCATTCTATGATTTCACACACCTCCATTCTATGACTTCACACACCTCCATTTTATGACATCACACACCTCCAATTTGACTTCACACACCTCCATTATATTACTTCACACACTTCCCTTCGGTGACTTCACACACCTCCATTCTATGACTTCACACACCTTCATTGTATGACTTCACACACCTCCATTCTATGACTTCACAAACTTCCATTCTATGATTTCACATACCTCCATGCTATGACTTCACACACCTCCATTCTATGACGTCACACATCCATTTTTACTTCACACACCTCCAATATATGACTTCACACACCTCAATTCTGTGACTTCACACACCTCCATTCTATGACATCATACCCGTCCATTCTGTGACTTCACACACCTCCATTCTATGACTTCACACACCTCCATTGTGTGACTTCACCCACCTCCATTCTGTGACTTCACACCTCCATTCTCCGACTTCACACCCCTCCAATTTGACTTCACATACATCCATTCTATGACTTCACAAACCTCAATTCTGTGACTTCACACACCTCCATTCTGTGACTTCACAAACCTTCATTCTATGATTTCACACACCTCCATTCTATGAATTCACACACCTCCATTTTATCACGTCAAACACCTCCATTTATGACGTCAGACAGCTCTATTTTGACGTCACACACCTCCATTCTGTCACTTCACACACCTCCATTCTATGAGGTCACACACCTCCATTCTATGACTTCACACACCTGCATTCTGACTTCACACACCTCCATTCTATGACTTCATACAACTCCAGTCTATGACTTCATACACCAACATTCTAGGACTTCAAACACCACCATTCTGTGACTTCACAAATCTCCATTCTGCCTTCACACTCCTCCATTCTATGATTTCACACACCTCCATTCTATGACTTCACACATCCATTTTGACTTCACACATCTCCAACATATGACTTCAAACACCTCAATTCTGTGACTTCACACACCTCCATTCTTTGATTTCACACACCTCCATTTTGACTTCACACACCTCCATTCTTTGACTTCACACACCTCCATTTTGACTTCACACACTTCCATTCTGTGACTTCACACACCTCCATTCTGTGACTTCACACACCACCATTGTTTGACTTCACACTCCTCCATTCTTTGACTTCACACACCTACATTGTTTGACTTCACACACCTCCATTCTTTGACTTCACACACCTCCATTCCACGACTTCACACACCTCCATTCTATGAGTTCACACAAATCCATTCTATGAGTTCACACACCACAATTTTGTCTTCACACACATCCATTCTGTGACTTCACACACCTCGAATTGTGACTTTACACGCGACCATTTTGACTTCACACACCTCCATTCTGTGACTTCACACACCTCAATTATGTGTCTTCACACACCTCCATTTTGACTTCACACACCTCCATTCGGTGACTTTACACACCTCCATTCTATGACTTCACACACCTCCATTCTATGACGTCACACATCCATTTTGACTTCACACACCTCCAATATATGACTTCAAACACCTCAATTCTGTGACTTCACGCACCTCCATTCTATGACATCATACCCGTCCATTCTGTGACTTCACACACCTCCATTCTATGACTTCACACACCTCCATTGTGAGACTTCACCCACCTCCATTCTGTGACTTCACACACCTCCATTCTCCGACTTCACACCCCTCCAATTTGACTTCACATGCCTCCATTCTATGACTTCACAAACCTCAATTCCGTGACTTCACACACCTCCATTCTGTGACTTCACAAACCTTCATTCTATGATTTCACACACCTCCATTCTATGACTTCACACACCTCCATTTTATGACGTCACACACCTCCAATTTGACTTCACACACCTCCATTATATTACTTCACACACTTCCCTTCGGTGACTTCACACACCTCCATTCTATGACTTCACACACCTTCATTGTATGACTTCACACACCTCCATTCTATGACTTCACACACTTCCATTCTATGATTTCACATACCTCCATGCTATGTCTTCACACACCTCCATTCTGTGACTTCACACACCTCCATTCTGTGTTCACACACCTCCATTCTGTGACTTCACAAACCTCCATTCTATGATTTCACACACCTCCATTCTATGACTTCACACACCTCCATTTGTGACGTCCCACACCTCCATTTTGACGTCACACAACTCCATTCTTTGACTTCACACACCACCATTGTTTGACTTCACACTCCTCCATTCTTTGACTTCACACACCTACATTGTTTGACTTCACACACCTCCATTCTTTGACTTCACACACCTCCATTCCACGACTTCACACACCTCCATTCTATGAGTTCACACAAATCCATTCTATGAGTTCACACACCACAATTTTGTCTTCACACACATCCATTCTGTGACTTCACACACCTCGAATTGTGACTTTACACACGACCATTTTGACTTCACACACCTCCATTCTGTGACTTCACACACCTCAATTATGTGTCTTCACACACCTCCATTTTGACTTCACACACCTCCATTCTGTGACTTCACACACCACCATTGTTTGACTTCACACCCCTCCATTCTTTGACTTCACACACCTGCATTCCACGACTTCACACACCTCCATTCTGTGCCTTCACACACCTCCATTCTTTGACTTCACACACTTCCATTCTGTGCCTTCACACACCTCCATTCTGAGTTCACACACCTCCATTCTTTGACTTCACACACTTCCATTCTATGAATTCACACACCTCCATTCTGTGCCTTCACACACCTCCATTCTGATTTCACACACCTCGATTCTTTGACTTCACACACCTCCATTCTTTGACTTCACAAACCTCCATTCTGTGACTTCACACACCTCCATTCTGTAATTTCACACACCTCCACTCTATGACTGCACACACCTCCATTCGGTGACTTTACACACCTCCATTCTATGACTTCACACACCTCCATTCTATGACGTCACACATCCATTTTGACTTCACACACCTCCAATATATGACTTCAAACACCTCAATTCTGTGACTTCACGCACCTCCATTCTATGACATCATACCCGTCCATTCTGTGACATCACACACCTCCATTCTATGACTTCACACACCTCCATTGTGAGACTTCACCCACCTCCATTCTGTGACTTCACACACCTCCATTCTCCGACTTCACACCCCTCCAATTTGACTTCACATACCTCCATTCTATGACTTCACAAACCTCAATTCCGTGACTTCACACACCTCCATTCTGTGACTTCACAAACCTTCATTCTATGATTTCACACACCTCCATTCTATGACTTCACACACCTCCATTTTATGACGTCACACACCTCCAATTTGACTTCACACACCTCCATTATATTACTTCACACACTTCCCTTCGGTGACTTCACACACCTCCATTCTATGACTTCACACACCTTCATTGTATGACTTCACACACCTCCATTCTATGACTTCACACACTTCCATTCTATGATTTCACATACCTCCATGCTATGTCTTCACACACCTCCATTCTGTGACTTCACACACCTCCATTCTGTGTTCACACACCTCCATTCTGTGACTTCACAAACCTCCATTCTATGATTTCACACACCTCCATTCTATGACTTCACACACCTCCATTTGTGACGTCCCACACCTCCATTTTGACGTCACACAACTCCATTCTGTGACTTCACACACCTCCATTCTATGTGTTCACACACCTCCATTCTATGACTTCACACACCTGCATTCTGACTTCACACACCTCCATTCTATGACTTCATACAACTCCAGTCTGTGACTTCATACACCAACATTCTAGGACTTCAAACACCACCATTCTGTGACTTCACAAATCTCCATTCTGCCTTTACACTCCTCCATTCTATGATTTCACACACCTCCATTCTATGACTTCACACATCCATTTTGACTTCACACACCTCCAATATATGACTTCAAACACCTCAATTCTGTGACTTCACACACCTCCATTCTTTGATTTCACACACCTCCATTTTGACTTCACACACCTCCATTCTGTGACTTCACACACCTCCATTCTGTGACTTCACACACCTTCATTTTGACTTCACACACCTCCATTCTATGACTTCACACACCTGCATTCTGTGACTTCACACACCTCCATTCTATGAATTCACACACCTCCATTATAACTTCACACACCTCCATTCTATGACTTCACACAGCACGATTCTGACTTCAGACACCTCCATTCTATGAATTTGCACACCTCTATTCTGCCTTCACACACCTCCATTCTCTGACTTCACAAACCTCCATCCTATGACTTCACACACCTCCACTCTTTGACTTCACGCATCTCGAATCTATGACTTTACATACCTCCATTCTGTGAATTCACACACCTCCATTCTGTGATTTTACACACCTGCATTCTATGCCTTCACACACCTCCATTCTTTGAATTCACACACCTCCATTCTATGACTTCACACACCTCCATTGTGACTTCACACACCTCCATTCTGTGACTTCACACACCTCCCTTCCTTGACTTCACACACATCCATTCTATGACTTCACACACCTACAATCTGTGACTTCACAAACCTCCATTCCGTGTTCACACACCTCAATTCTGTGACTTCACACACCTCCATTCTGACTTCACACACCTCCATTCTTTCACTTCACACACGTCCATTCTATGACTTCACACACCTCCATTCTTTGACTTCACACACCTAAATTCTGAGTTGACACACCTGCATTCTGTGACTTCACAGACCTCCATTCTGACTTCACACAGCCCCATTCCATGACTTCACACACCTCCATTCGTTGACCTCACACACCTCCATTCTATGACTTCACAAACCTTCATTCTTACTTCACAAACATCCATTCTATAACTTCACACACCTCCTCCATTCTATCACTTCACACACCTCCAATTTGTGACTTCACACACCTCCATTCTATGACTTCACACACCTCCATTCTGTGACTTCACACACCTCCATTCTATGACTTCACACACTTCCATTGTGACGTCACCCACTTCCATCCTATGAGTTCACACACCTCCATTCTGACTTCACACACCTCCATTCTATGACTCAAACATCTCCATTCTGAATTCACACAGCTCCATTCTGTGCCTTAACAAAACTCCATTCTATGATTTCACACACCTCCATACTATGACTTCACACAACTCCATCTCTGAATTCACACACCTCCATTCTGAGTTCACACACCTCTATTCTTTGACTTCGCACACCTCCATTCTGACATCACACACCTCCATTCTATGACTTCACAGACCTTGAATCTGTGACTTCACTCACCTGCACTCTATGACTTCACACTCCTCCATTCTATGACTTCCCACACCTCCTTTCTATGACTTCACCCACCTCCAATCTATGACTCCACAACTCCATTCTAACTTCACACACCTCCATTCTGTGACTTCACACACCTCCATTCTAGGAGTTCACCCACCTCCATTCTATGACTTCACACACCTTCCTTCTTACTTCAGAAACATCCATTCTATGACTTCACACACCTCCATTCTATGACTTCACAAACCTCCATTCTGTGACTTCACACACCTCCATTGTGCGTTCACACATCTCCATTCGGTGATTTCACACACCTCTATTCTGACTTCACACACCTCCATTCTATGACTTCACACACTTCCATTCTATGACTTCACACATCTCCATTCTGTGACGTCACACACCTCCATTCTGTGACTTCACACACTTCCATTCTATGACTTCACACACCTCCATTCTGAGTTCACAAACCTCCATTCTGTGACTTCACACACTTCCATTCTGTGACTTCACACACCTCCATTCTGTGACTTCACACACTTCCCTTCTGTGACTTCACACACCTCCATTCTATGACTTCATACACCTCCATTCTATGACTTCACCCACCTCCATTCTGACTTCGCACACCTCCATTCTCCGACTTAACACCCCTCCAATTTCACTTCACATACCTCAATTCCATGACTTCACAAACCTCCCTTCGGTGACTTCACAATCCTCCATTCTATGACTTCACACATCTACATTCTATGACTTACTCACTTCAGTTCTGACTCACACAGCTCATTCTGTGACTTCACAAAACTCCATTCTATGATTTCACACACCTCCATTCTGTGACTTCACACACCTCCATTCTGACTTCACACACCTCCATTGTATGACTTCACACACTTGCATTGTGTGACTTCACACACCTCCATTCTATGACTTCTCACACTTCCATTGTGACGTCACACACCTCCATTCTATGAGTTCACACACCTCCATTCTATGACTTCACGCACCTACATTCTATGACTTCACACACCTACATTCTACGACTTCACACATCCATTTTGACTCCACACACCTCCAATATATGACTTCAAACACCTCAATTCTCTGACTTCACATACCTCAATTCTATGACTTCATACCCGTCCATTCTGTGACTTCACACACCTCCATTCTGTGACTTCATACACCTCCATTCTATGACTTCACCCACCTCCATTCTATGACTTCACACACCTCCATTCTCCGACTTCACAACCCCTCCAATTTGACTTCACATACCGCCATTCTATGACTTCACAAACCTCCCTTCGGTGACTTCACAATCCTCCATTCTATGACTTCACACATCTACATTCTATGACTTCGCACACCTCAATTCTGACTCACACAGCTCCATTCTGTGACTTCACAAAACTCCATTCTATGATTTCACACATCTCCATAATATGACTTCACACACCTCCATCTATGATTTCACACACCTACATTCTGAGTTCACACACCTCCATTGTATGACTTCACACACTTCCATTCTGTGACTTCACACACCTCCATTCTATTACTTCACACACCTCCATTCTGACTTCAAAAACTTCTATTCTATTACTTTGCACACCTATATTCTGACTACACACACCTCCATTCTATGACTGCACAGACCTCCATTCTATGACTTCACACTTCTCCATTCTATGACTTCCCACACCTAATTTCTATGACTTCACCCACCTCCATTCTATGACTTCACACCTCCATTCTCATTTCACACTCCTCCATTCTATGACTTCACACACCTCCATTCTGACTCCACACACCTCCATTTTGTGACTTCACACACCTCCATTCTATGATTTCACACACCTCCATTCTGTGACGTCACACACCTCCATTCTATGAATTCACACACCTCCATTCTGTGACTTCACACACCTCCATTCTTTGACTTCACACACCTCCATTCTATGACTTCACACACCTACATTGTGACTTCACACACCTCCCTTCTGACTCCACACACCTCCATTTTTTGACTTCACACACCTCCATTCTCTGATTTCACACACCTCCATTCTGTGACTTCACACACCTCCATTCTATAACTTCACACACCTCCATTCTGTGACTTCACACACCTCCATTCTATGACTTCACACAACTCCATTCTATGAGTTCACACACCTGCAATGTGACTTCACACACCTCCATTCTGTGACTTCACACACCTCCATTCTGACCTCACACACCTCCATTCTGACTTCACACACCTAAATTCTGTGACTTCACACACAACCATTCTATGATTTCACACACCTCCATTCTATGACTTCACACACCTCCATTCTATGACTTCACACACCTCCTTTCTGAGTTGACACACCTCCATTCTATGACTTCACACACCTACAATCTGTGACTTCACAAACCTCCATTCCGTGTTCACACACCTCAATTCTGTGACTTCACACACCTCCATTCTGACTTCACACACCTCCATTCTTTCACTTCACACACCTCCATTCTATGACTTCACACACCTCCATTCTTTGACTTCACACACCTAATTTCTGAGTTGACACACCTGCATTCTGTGACTTCACAGACCACCATTCTGACTTCACACAGCTCCATTCCATGACTTCACACACCTCCATTCGTTGACCTCACACACCTCCATTCTATGACTTCACAAACCTTCATTCTTACTTCACAAACATCCATTCTATAACTTCACACACCTCCTCCATTCTATCACTTCACACACCTCCAATTTGTGACTTCACACACCTCCATTCTATGACTTCACACACCTCCATTCTGTGACTTCACACACCTCCATTCTATGACTTCACACACTTCCATTGTGACGTCACCCACTTCCATCCTATGAGTTCACACACCTCCATTCTGACTTCACACACCTCCATTCTATGACTCAAACATCTCCATTCTGAATTCACACAGCTCCATTCTGTGACTTAACAAAACTCCATTCTATGATTTCACATACCTCCATACTATGACTTCACACAACTCCATCTATGAATTCACACACCTCCATTCTGAGTTCACACACCTCTATTCTTTGACTTCGCACACCTCCATTCTGACATCACACACCTCCATTCTATGACTTCACAGACCTTGAATCTGTGACTTCACTCACCTGCACTCTATGACTTCACACTCCTCCATTCTATGACTTCCCACACCTCCTTTCTATGACTTCACCCAACTCCAATCTATGACTCCACAACTCCATTCTAACTTCACACACCTCCATTCTGTGACTTCACACACCTCCATTCTAGGAGTTCACCCACCTCCATTCTATGACTTCACACACCTTCCTTCTTACTTCAGAAACATCCATTCTATGACTTCACACACCTCCATTCTATGACTTCACAAACCTCCATTCTGTGACTTCACACACCTCCATTGTGCGTTCACACATCTCCATTCGGTGATTTCCCACACCTCTATTCTGACTTCACACACCTCCATTCTATGACTTCACACACTTCCATTCTATGACTTCACACATCTCCATTCTGTGACGTCACACACCTCCATTCTGTGACTTCACACACTTCCATTCTATGACTTCACACACCTCCATTCTGAGTTCACAAACCTCCATTCTGTGACTTCACACACTTCCATTCTGTGACTTCACACACCTCCATTCTGTGACTTCACACACTTCCCTTCTGTGACTTCACACACCTCCATTCTATGACTTCATACACCTCCATTCTATGACTTCACCCACCTCCATTCTGACTTCGCACACCTCCATTCTCCGACTTCACACCCCTCCAATTTCACTTCACATACCTCAATTCCATGACTTCACAAACCTCCCTTCGGTGACTTCACAATCCTCCATTCTATGACTTCACACATCTACATTCTATGACTTACTCACTTCAGTTCTGACTCACACAGCTCATTCTGTGACTTCACAAAACTCCATTCTATGATTTCACACACCTCCATTCTGTGACTTCACACACCTCCATTCTGACTTCACACACCTCCATTGTATGACTTCACACACTTCCATTGTGTGACTTCACACACCTCCATTCTATGACTTCTCACACTTCCATTGTGACGTCACACACTTCCATTCTATGAGTTCACACACCTCCATTCTATGACTTCACACACCTACATTCTATGACTTCACACACCTACATTCTACGACTTCACACATCCATTTTGACTCCACACACCTCCAATATATGACTTCAAACACCTCAATTCTCTGACTTCACATACCTCAATTCTATGACTTCATACCCGTCCATTCTGTGACTTCACCCACCTCCATTCTATGACTTCACACACCTCCATTCTCCGACTTCACACCCCTCCAATTTGACTTCACATACCGCCATTCTATGACTTCACAAACCTCCCTTCGGTGACTTCACAATCCTCCATTCTATGACTTCACACATCTACATTCTATGACTTCGCACACCTCAATTCTGACTCACACAGCTCCATTCTATGACTTCACAAAACTCCATTCTATGATTTCACACATCTCCATAATATGACTTCACACACCTACATCTATGATGTCACACACCTACATTCTAAGTTCACACACCTCCATTGTATGACTTCACACACTTCCATTCTGTGACTTCACACATCTCCATTCTATTACTTCACACACCTCCATTCTGACTTCAAAAACTTCTATTCTATTACTTTGCACACCTATATTCTGACTACACACACCTCCATTCTATGACTTCACAGACCTCCATTCTATGACTTCACACTTCTCCATTCTATGACTTCCCACACCTAATTTCTATGACTTCACCCACCTCCATTCTATGACTTCACACCTCCATTCTCATTTCACACTCCTCCATTCTATGACTTCACACACCTCCATTCTGACTCCACACACCTCCATTTTGTGACTTCACACACCTCCATTCTATGATTTCACACACCTCCATTCTGTGACTTCACACACCTCAATTCTATGAATTCACACACCTCCATTCTGTGACTTCACACACCTCCATTCTTTGACTTCACACACCTCCATTCTATGACTTCACACACCTACATTGTGACTTCACACACCTCCCTTCTGACTCCACACACCTCCATTCTGACTTCGCACACCTAAATTCTGTGACTTCACACACAACCATTCTATGATTTCACACACCTCCATTCTATGACTTCACACACCTCCATTCTATGACTTCACACACCTCCTTTCTGAGTTGACACACCTCCATTCTATGACTTCACACACCTCCAATCTGACTTCACACACCTCCATTCTATGACTTCACACACCTCCATTCTGTGACTTCACACACCTCCATTCTATGAGTTCACATACCTCCATTATAACTTCACACACCTCCATTCTATGACTTCACACAGCACGATTCTGACTTCAGACAACTCCATTCTATGAATTTGAACACCTCTATTCTGACTTCACACACCTCCATTCTCTGACTTCACAAACCTCCATCCTATGACTTCACACACCTCCACTCTGTGACTTCACGCATCTCGAATCTGTGACTTTACACACCTCCATTCTGTGAATTCACACACCTCCATTCTGTGATTTCACACACCTGCATTCTATGTCTTCACACACCTCCATTCTTTGAATTCACACACCTCCATTCTATGACTTCACACACCTCCATTGTGACTTCACACCCCTCCATTCTGTGACTTCACACACCTCCCTTCCGTGACTTCACACACATCCATTCTATGACTTCACACACCTACATTCTATGACATCACACACCTCCATTCTATTACTTCACACACTTCCATTCTATGACTTCACACACCTTCATTCTATCACTTCACACACCTCCATTCTATGACTTCACACACCTGCATTCTGACTTCACACACCTCCATTCTATGACTTCATACACCTCCATTCTATGACTACATACACCAACATTCTATGACGTCAAACACCACCATTCTGTGACTTCACAAATCTCCATTCTGACTGCACACTCCTCCATTCTATGACTTCACACACCTCCATTCTATGACTTCACACTTCCATTTTGACTTCACACACCTCCAATATATGACTTCAAACACCTCAATTCTGTGACTTCACACACCTCCCTTCTTTGACTTCACACACCACCATTTTGACTTCACACACCTCCATTCTGTGACTTCACACTCCTCCATTCTGTGACTTCACTCACCTCCATTTTGACTTCACACACTTCCATTCTGTGACTTCACACACCTCCATTCTGTGACTTCACACACCACCATTGTTTGACTTCACACCCCTCCATTCTTTGACTTCACACACCTCCATTCCACGACTTCACACACCTCTATTCTATGAGTTCACACACATCCATTCTATGAGTTCACCCACCACAAATTTGTCTTCACACACCTCCATTCTATGACTTCACACACCTTCATTCTTAATTCAGAAACATCCATTCTATAACTTCACACACCTAAATTCTATGACTTCGCCAACCTCCATTCTGTGACTTCACACACCTCCATTCTGACTTCACACACCTCCATTCTGTGACTTCACACACCTCCTTTTTTGACTTCACAAACCTCCATTCTGTGACTTCAACACCTCCATTCTGTGATTTCACACACCTCAATTCTATGACCTCACACACCTCCATTCTGTGACTTCACACACCTCCATTCTGACTTCACAAACCTCCATTCGATGACTTCGCACATCCATTTTGATTTCACACACCTCGAATATATGACTTCAAACACCTCAATTCTTTGACTTCACACACCTCCATTGTATGACTTCACACACCTCCATTCTCCTATTTCACACCCCTCCAATTTGACTTCACATACCTCCATTCTATGACTTCACAAACCTCAATTCTGTGACTTCACACACCTTCATTCTGTGACTTCAAAAACCTTCATTCTATGATTTCACACACCTCCATTCTATGACTTCACACACCTCCATTTTATGACATCACACACCTCCAATTTGACTTCACACACCTCCATTATATTACTTCACACACTTCCCTTCGGTGACTTCACACACCTCCATTCTATGACTTCACACACCTTCATTGTATGACTTCACACACCTCCATTCTATGACTTCACAAACTTCCATTCTATGATTTCACATACCTCCATGCTATGACTTCACACACCTCCATTCTATGACGTCACACATCCATTTTTACTTCACACACCTCCAATATATGACTTCACACACCTCAATTCTGTGACTTCACACACCTCCATTCTATGACATCATACCCGTCCATTCTGTGACTTCACACACCTCCATTCTATGACTTCACACACCTCCATTGTGTGACTTCACCCACCTCCATTCTGTGACTTCACACCTCCATTCTCCGACTTCACACCCCTCCAATTTGACTTCACATACATCCATTCTATGACTTCACAAACCTCAATTCTGTGACTTCACACACCTCCATTCTGTGACTTCACAAACCTTCATTCTATGATTTCACACACCTCCATTCTATGAATTCACACACCTCCATTTTATCACGTCAAACACCTCCATTTATGACGTCAGACAGCTCTATTTTGACGTCACACACCTCCATTCTGTCACTTCACACACCTCCATTCTATGAGTTCACACACCTCCATTCTATGACTTCACACACCTGCATTCTGACTTCACACACCTCCATTCTATGACTTCATACAACTCCAGTCTATGACTTCATACACCAACATTCTAGGACTTCAAACACCACCATTCTGTGACTTCACAAATCTCCATTCTGCCTTCACACTCCTCCATTCTATGATTTCACACACCTCCATTCTATGACTTCACACATCCATTTTGACTTCACACATCTCCAACATATGACTTCAAACACCTCAATTCTGTGACTTCACACACCTCCATTCTTTGATTTCACACACCTCCATTTTGACTTCACACACCTCCATTCTTTGACTTCACACACCTCCATTTTGACTTCACACACTTCCATTCTGTGACTTCACACACCTCCATTCTGTGACTTCACACACCACCATTGTTTGACTTCACACTCCTCCATTCTTTGACTTCACACACCTACATTGTTTGACTTCACACACCTCCATTCTTTGACTTCACACACCTCCATTCCACGACTTCACACACCTCCATTCTATGAGTTCACACAAATCCATTCTATGAGTTCACACACCACAATTTTGTCTTCACACACATCCATTCTGTGACTTCACACACCTCGAATTGTGACTTTACACGCGACCATTTTGACTTCACACACCTCCATTCTGTGACTTCACACACCTCAATTATGTGTCTTCACACACCTCCATTTTGACTTCACACACCTCCATTCGGTGACTTTACACACCTCCATTCTATGACTTCACACACCTCCATTCTATGACGTCACACATCCATTTTGACTTCACACACCTCCAATATATGACTTCAAACACCTCAATTCTGTGACTTCACGCACCTCCATTCTATGACATCATACCCGTCCATTCTGTGACTTCACACACCTCCATTCTATGACTTCACACACCTCCATTGTGAGACTTCACCCACCTCCATTCTGTGACTTCACACACCTCCATTCTCCGACTTCACACCCCTCCAATTTGACTTCACATGCCTCCATTCTATGACTTCACAAACCTCAATTCCGTGACTTCACACACCTCCATTCTGTGACTTCACAAACCTTCATTCTATGATTTCACACACCTCCATTCTATGACTTCACACACCTCCATTTTATGACGTCACACACCTCCAATTTGACTTCACACACCTCCATTATATTACTTCACACACTTCCCTTCGGTGACTTCACACACCTCCATTCTATGACTTCACACACCTTCATTGTATGACTTCACACACCTCCATTCTATGACTTCACACACTTCCATTCTATGATTTCACATACCTCCATGCTATGTCTTCACACACCTCCATTCTGTGACTTCACACACCTCCATTCTGTGTTCACACACCTCCATTCTGTGACTTCACAAACCTCCATTCTATGATTTCACACACCTCCATTCTATGACTTCACACACCTCCATTTGTGACGTCCCACACCTCCATTTTGACGTCACACAACTCCATTCTGTGACTTCACACACCACCATTGTTTGACTTCACACTCCTCCATTCTTTGACTTCACACACCTACATTGTTTGACTTCACACACCTCCATTCTTTGACTTCACACACCTCCATTCCACGACTTCACACACCTCCATTCTATGAGTTCACACAAATCCATTCTATGAGTTCACACACCACAATTTTGTCTTCACACACATCCATTCTGTGACTTCACACACCTCGAATTGTGACTTTACACACGACCATTTTGACTTCACACACCTCCATTCTGTGACTTCACACACCTCAATTATGTGTCTTCACACACCTCCATTTTGACTTCACACACCTCCATTCTGTGACTTCACACACCACCATTGTTTGACTTCACACCCCTCCATTCTTTGACTTCACACACCTGCATTCCACGACTTCACACACCTCCATTCTGTGCCTTCACACACCTCCATTCTTTGACTTCACACACTTCCATTCTGTGCCTTCACACACCTCCATTCTGAGTTCACACACCTCCATTCTTTGACTTCACACACTTCCATTCTATGAATTCACACACCTCCATTCTGTGCCTTCACACACCTCCATTCTGATTTCACACACCTCAATTCTTTGACTTCACACACCTCCATTCTTTGACTTCACAAACCTCCATTCTGTGACTTCACACACCTCCATTCTGTAATTTCACACACCTCCACTCTATGACTGCACACACCTCCATTCGGTGACTTTACACACCTCCATACTATGACTTCACACACCTCCATTCTATGACGTCACACATCCATTTTGACTTCACACACCTCCAATATATGACTTCAAACACCTCAATTCTGTGACTTCACGCACCTCCATTCTATGACATCATACCCGTCCATTCTGTGACATCACACACCTCCATTCTATGACTTCACACACCTCCATTGTGAGACTTCACCCACCTCCATTCTGTGACTTCACACACCTCCATTCTCCGACTTCACACCCCTCCAATTTGACTTCACATACCTCCATTCTATGACTTCACAAACCTCAATTCCGTGACTTCACACACCTCCATTCTGTGACTTCACAAACCTTCATTCTATGATTTCACACACCTCCATTCTATGACTTCACGCACCTCCATTTTATGACGTCACACACCTCCAATTTGACTTCACACACCTCCATTATATTACTTCACACACTTCCCTTCGGTGACTTCACACACCTCCATTCTATGACTTCACACACCTTCATTGTATGACTTCACACACCTCCATTCTATGACTTCACACACTTCCATTCTATGATTTCACAAACCTCCATGCTATGTCTTCACACACCTCCATTCTGTGACTTCACACACCTCCATTCTGTGTTCACACACCTCCATTCTGTGACTTCACAAACCTCCATTCTATGATTTCACACACCTCCATTCTATGACTTCACACACCTCCATTTGTGACGTCCCACACCTCCATTTTGACGTCACACAACTCCATTCTGTGACTTCACACACCTCCATTCTATGTGTTCACACACCTCCATTCTATGACTTCACACACCTGCATTCTGACTTCACACACCTCCATTCTATGACTTCATACAACTCCAGTCTATGACTTCATACACCAACATTCTAGGATTTCAAACACCTCAATTCTGTGACTTCACACACCTCCATTCTTTGATTTCACACACCTCCATTTTGACTTCACACACCTCCATTCTGTGACTTCACACACCTCCATTCTGTGACTTCACACACCTCCATTTTGACTTCACACACCTCCATTCTATGACTTCACACACTGCCGGGGCCAACCGGCAGCAAACCAGGGTTCGCAGATTGGGGTTCCTGAAATAGGGGGCAAGGACTAGAAAAAATTAGAAGAGAGACAAACAGACGGGGTTCAGGAGGGCTACAGCCCAAATCAGGAGCTACAACTTCAGAAGCCTGTCGCCCAAGACCGTAGCCCAGTTTATTTCCAGTTCACAATCTTAAATACACATCTTTAAACTAGGGAACTGCCAGGGGCTACATTCCTACAAACAGTATCAAGTCTGAAATAGGTTGAATGAGAAGCTATCAAGTCCCAAACAGGTTAAATGAGAAGCTATTGACACAGCCCAAAATCATGATAAGAGCTTACTTCCTTGTGTACTCAATTGTGCGGGTCCAAGGTCACTGACCCCACAGTCAGTCCCCAACATCTCCCCCGTCTTTATTTTAAAAGAAACACAAGTGCAATTTTTTTTTTACTCTTTTCTATACCCCTAATTTATCCTGTCACATTTTCCAAAAATGACTTTGGTCCCTTGGTCTAATTCTCTTCTCCGGGAAGACACCAAATGGCGGACGATGCCGGTGCAGCGGGAGGGCCCGGAGGCCGCGGCGGCTTCTGAGGAGGCTTCGGTAGTGGCCTCCGGGGCCGAGGTCGCGGTCCTGGGAGAGGCCGGGGCGCGGCCGCGGGGCTCGCGGAGGCAAAGCCGAAGACAAGGAATGGATCCCCATCACCAAGCTGGGCCGCCTGGTTAAGGACATGAAGATCAAGTCTTTGGAGGAGATCTATCTGTTTCTCCCTTCCCAACAAGGAGTCTGAGAACATCGACTTCTTCCTGGGGGCGTCTCTCAAGGACGAGGTGTTGAAAATCATGCCCGTGCAGAAGTAGACCCGTGCTGGCCAGCGCACCAGGTTCAAGGCATTTTCCTGATTGTCTGGGGAACTAAATCTCTGCAACCTTAAACAATGCTTTAGTTGTCAGATCCACAAACTTTCCTGAATTTGTGGCTGGAGTCAAATCAAACTTTACTCAGTTAGAACTTTAAACTACCACTATCACAGATGATTGACAAGTTCCTGCCCAGTTATGAAAGGCATGGGCATTAGTAAGGCATGCTTACAAACTATTCTATGACCTCCCGGCTCTGAATAATATTGAATGGCCAAGCACGAGTGACTCTAGGATCTGACACCATCTCTGCCATCCATGCAGAGGCTTTCTGCATCTGGATGCTTCGTTGTCCCAGTAGTGTCTCTCCACACAGGGATAAACATCCCATGGGCATTTCACTTGCTTGGTTGCTGGACTTGAACTCGGGGTCTGGGTACTGTCCCTCAGCTCTCCAGCTCAAGGCTAGCACTCTGCCACTTTGAGCTCCAAAGCAACTCTGCCTCAATTAGCACTCTGCTGCCAGATTAGACACCACAGTCTCACAGGGACTTTGCTTTGCCCGGGGTTGGCTCAGAACTGCAGTTTTCAGATCAGTGAGTCCTACAAAAGGCCACGTTACTCCAATTAAAGCAACAAGGTGGTCAACACAGAAATAGTCTCTAAGCATGAGCTTACCTAGAACCTGGTAAAAGCCAAAGTTACATCTGAATAAGGATTGCTGTACTTCTCCATGGGCTAGCTGGAAGTTATTTTGGTAGTCCTGATTTTCCCTTTTTCTCTTTCTTAAACATTTAAGACAACTTCACTTTCAAATATTATACAGAAACCCAATTCTAATGTTCTTTAAAACGTTTACACTTTTTAAACTTAAACACTTAACATTTTAGTCTTCATTTGCATTTGAAAAACCTTTAAGGGCTCAAGGCACTCCCTTTTCTCCAGGTCTCCTCGGGCTCAAGGAACGCCCTTTGCCTTCAGGCCTCCTTTTAGAAGCAATCCAGTAACATGAAACCAAATCATACAGAGATAAACCTTTAAACATTCCTTTAAAATACTAATCACATTATTCACATTTTACCATTAGATTTCTAGTGTCAGTTTGCAAGAAAAGACAGACAGACAAAGTTTCTGACGTTAATGAACAATTTTACATTTGAATCTCTAATACATGTCTCCAAATTTTAACTTAAGGTAATAAATCCCAAATTCCCTAATACCTCTGTGCTAAACAGGATACAATGTTTACAGTGTAAACAGCTGTATGCCTTGCAATAAAATGCAGATTTCAGGATCTAGAATAATATTTACCAGTTTTTCTTTAAGACAATGCAATAATCCTTTGAGGCATAGTAAACGTTTCAAACCTAATATTTTTGTTGAAGTTTTAAGCTTAGATTTACCCAATTGTCTTTAAGTATAAATTTATCCATTGTTTTATACAGCATGCTGACAATTTAACCCTGAACATGTTCACTCACTCATTCACACACATTCATACTCAAAGATCATAAAGCGCGCAAAATTAATATTGGCCGTTCAATTTCCGGAAGTTTGTGTCAAGAGAGTTTTGCCAATTTTACTCTTACAGATGAGAACCAGGTTCAAAACAAAACTTTTTGCAAGGCAACTTAGCTGGAATTTATTTTTCCAGGGCTTGTTACAACTGCAGACATGGGGGAGCGGCCATGCTAGGCCCAGAAATGTTCAAAAAAAAAAAAAAATAACAAGGATGTGTGCTTGAGTACGCACAGGAAAACCATAAGGATCCATACTTAGAAATGGTACCAATTTTAAAGACAAAACTGGACAAGGAAAAACATGTAACACGAACAAGACAGAGAAACAGAGACTTTTAAATAATCAGACATTGACATATAACAAGAAAATTGGACTCAATCAGATACACTTAACACAAAAAACATGAGCTCAAATGAATGTTTTCACCGAACAGTTATTTTTAGATTTAGACATGTCTTGCTGGTGGGACTCTCAGGTATGCCTTGTTATCGACAAGAAACTCAGAAGGGGAGGGGGGGTCAAGGCGTCCCTTGACCACCCGGCCCTCTGTTTTAGGCCCACAGTGCACCTTTTCAAAAAAAAAATAAAACAAAATAAAATAAAACGCAGACATACAGGGGGGTCGGCCGACTTCTACTTACCTCTGGAGGCCTTTGCTTTTCACCTGGGCATCTTTTACAAAAAAGGTTATTAAGAAGAGGGATGGTAAAGACAAAATAATGTCACATATTAAATTGTGTAGAGTCAATGAATATGTTAAAAGGTCCCTACATAATAGTAAAA